>NC_056747.1:204455523-204590523 GCF_019279795.1 Protopterus annectens | reverse complement strand
TTCTTTGGAGACTGTAGAGACCGGAGTCAAGTATTTACTTCTCAGATTCCAACTGTGAAATTTATTTTTTTATTCTTTAAGGGATTTCAGGAAATGTCCAGGGCAAAGAACTCCATATCTAACATAATACCAGTAAAAAAAAAAATATATAAACAACTAGTACACCTATAATGGATAATCATACGAAAGAGTGTAATGATGCAGTTTTATTATGAAATAAAATCTTCAATTTGAGGAGACAACGGTGGTATAGATTTTTGTTTTCTTCCACTTCCATCCACACATACACATGGACTGCCTTGTGTTAAAGCTACTTTTAAAGTTATATCATTATAATAAAAATTGCTATTATATAATCCTGCATTTTATTTGATTTACATAAAACTGGCCCTATCAGAATTTTAATATTTTTATTTGTTGATTTACTTACTTATGCCTAAGTAAAGATTTCTTTATACCGAACAACCTGTTATGATACCAGTTTATTTATTCTTTTTATTTTGTGTTTTTCTATATCCACAGATTTTATGAGGTTATTCAGGTTATGCAGTATTATGTGCTTGCAGGATTTGCAGCAAATTGCTTTAAGTCTCTCAGTTCATAACACTGGCAGCCAAATTATTTAGAATGGAATTTGTAGATCCCCGCCTTCTGACCTATTGCCTGCCATTGCACAATTCTGCTGCTTCACATATAATTGCAAAATCGTCTTTAAAGTGGTGAGAAAAGGAGCAGAGGGACATGACTTTCTGCCCTTCCCAGTGATTACCAATCACTTGAAAGCTTGAAAATTGCTTCTCAGGACCAAGCTTGGGATTAGTGCTACTGCTTTGCTCCTGTTGATAGAAGGAGCAGAGGGGCACTGATTTCCTGTTGGTCTCTGACTGGGCAGTGTGCATGTGACTTCACTGAGTGGTCTGGTTGCAGTTTAATACCTCTGCAGTGTCTTTGTGTAGCTTGGCTTTTTGTTGCATCTAGCTTCTGTAAGTTTATCCAAGGTATCTACAAAGAAAAGACTATAGTAAGTGTACTCAAAACGTCAACATCTGGGTTTATACTACTACTCAGGAAACTGCTTGGGAATTAATGCTAATCATTGCTTCTGTTGAGAGAAAGAGCAAAGGATCATTGATTCTTATCTCTGTGTTGCTCTGCTGAGACCAGCACTGTTTCTACTACCAGTCAGACCGCGACTCCAGAAATCAACTATGCTATCACATTGAAGTGTTTGTTAATTCTGATATGTCAGTAATCTGGAGCATTTCTCCCAGGGCCTCCACTGAAAATTGGCATGTGTCTAGTCAGACTTTCTCCAGTAAACAAATGTAAAATAAATAAAAAATAAAAATAACAGACTTCATAAAAGCTACTTCCACTTCGGCCCAGTTTCATTTGCACCTTGCAGCTATATCTGTAGTCAGCTTGTTTGAAATGGGATTCCTGTAGCAATTGTATTATGTTTACTGACAGCCACTTGCTACTTAAACAAACTGTGAGTGTGTATGAGAGATGTTGTTATGTAATGTTATTGGAGACAAAGCACTCACATAAAGACACTATAATCAGCAAACAGGCTATTAGTAACACACAATATAGACCAAACACTTAGACCCACATATGCTGAGGGTCTTAAAAGTAACCTACTTAAACCACAAAGGCTTCCTAAATATAACCTAAGAAAGAAAGTACACTCAGCCAACTCACAAACACTCAACCCAGACAGCATCCACCAAGAAACATTCAACAGTGGCTTTCAGTGACTCAAATAAAAAAACATAAGGCAAACGTCCGACAATCTAACATCCTAGTGACTCCATAGTGAAACACACTGAGGCAACCCTCACCAAGCTGAATAAGGAGAAGGTCACAGTTATTTGCCTAACAGGTATCAGGAATCACTACATCGCAGATGCATTCTAGTCCTTGAAGCAACAGTACACATATGAAACAGTCATAATGCAAATGGGAGTAAATGACTTGATACATACCTTCTTAAACTATATGAACAGAGGCATGATGGAGCTCTTGAAATATGTCACACAGACAGGTATGATCTTCTGCCTGAGTGGCACTTTACCTTTACTGAAAATGATGGCTCAGTATGAACAAAAGATTGGTTTTGTTTCTGGTGTCATTTAAGGAGGGAAAACTATATATTAAGCCTGGGATGAGATGGTAGGCAGTCCTAACTACTTAATCCAATCAAAAAAATGTGTTGGTGTACAAGAGGAACAAATAACCAAAAAAGGTCCAACAATGTATGGAGATCAGGTAACTCCTCTAATTAAAGTAGCAACCCATTATATGAGATGATACTATTTAATCCACACAGAAGATCGAACACATTCACATCAGTTTTAATGGTTTACTTTCATCCACAATAAATGTATCAAACTTCATCAAAGCTAGAATAATGAATACAAAGTGTTAATTTAAGATCACAAGGAAATAAACATGTGATATTGCAACAGCCAATCTAATTAGCATAATTACATAGGTTTCAAAAACTATACAAAACGATAAAATAATTTAATCAAAAAATATAAAAACATATTAAAAGTACATGTTAAATACATGTTGAAAACAATTTTCATTTTGTAAACCAATAAAGTTCATAAAAAAAAACTAAACCAGTATCACATATGGCAAAGGACCTCAAGTTGCAAACATCCTGTGAAAATTTTAGAGTAAAATACAGTACACTATGGGGTCTTATTAATAATGAATCTAACTCAAATATAGTCATACCAGCAATGTTGCTGCCCTCTGCTTCAAAACAGGTAGCAAGAAATATAATCATTAATGCCTGGAAGATTTGTGATAATCAATCTAAGTTGCCAGAGTAACTCTTTGTACTCAGTGGCATTTTCCCAAGAGTCTCCTTCTGGTTTTTCATCTACCTTCTCTAGTATCATGAAGCAAAAATATTTATAGTTAACAGAATGTCTATAATGGACATGGTTGGAATTAGCTTTTAATATGCACAGCTGTGTTCATAAATGTATTTCTTGCTGCATAAAAAGCTAAACATTCAGACAACTTAACTACTTTGCCAGAGATGGCCTGCACCTATCTCCACACAGCTTTTGTATATTGACTAAAGCCTGTTCTATTGTCACAGTGCCTTTTTTTAGGTGATCACAGTCTTTATAAGCTTCTGACTTTACAAAACAAAATCTGAATAACACAATAATAAGGTATTAGTGCTCAATGCTAGGAGCCGCAACAAAAAAATTCACTCCATATTGATCTGTTTCAAGACCATAGAGTGGACCCCATCACTACAGGGATTCAACACCTACCATATGTTTTGGCCCACTGTTCAAGACGAATACACTAAAGGCAATGCCTCTCTGTTTGTAAAACAAAATGTCATCTCCAGGCTCATTAGTAATGACCACAAACTTCTCCACATCCAACTTGCCAATAAAAAAGCCTATATCTCACCATAGCTAACTATAGAAGCCTCTCTGTGTGTCTCCTTGTCCCATACATCCTATCTGACTATTATGGAGTCCCAAAGCATTATGCCAAACACCATTCTCATCGGGGCATTCAGCTTCCCCTCTGTCAACTGGGACACTTATACAATGTCTAACATGAATACCCAGAGATTTCTGGATTTCATAAATACAAATTTTCTGGACCAATTAGTCTGTACCCCAACTTGAACATAGTAATTAAGAATGTCCATAGAGATTCATGCAATATAACAGAAGTAAATAGGATGTATTACTGTGCAGCTAAATTAATAACAGATAAATTCTTACAAAAAAAAACACACAATGTAGTAAGGGAAAGGAAGGGGAGAAATTGAATGCCATCATACAAGTATTGAATAGAGAAAACTATAAAGTAATTAAGGCAAGAAGTGTCACTGTTAGAAGAGTATAGAAAAGGGAACAGAAGAACAAAAATACTCAGAAAGATAGATGTGATAAAAGCAACATGATCAGATCATGGATCTATTGTATACTATCGCAAATAATAAACTAAACATATCAGCACAAGCAAAAAAAACTTAGAAGATATGCAGATAAATATAAGGGAAAACTAAAATAAGCAATGTATTGATGACCCAAAAAAGTTTTATAGAGAATTGAGAAACAAGGTAAAAGAAATTGAAACCAGACCAAAAAAAAAATAAGAAATACATACATTTTGTAGAAATATCTATTAAGATCTTCCACAACAAAGATGCTAAATGCATAAAGTAAAAGAAAGAATAAGAACTTCAAACATACAGGATATGAAATGGAATGAAGTAATGACCAGAGAGATTGAAACAAAGTTAAGAAAAGCTCCTAAATGGAAAACCCCAGGCTCAGATGCAGTACCTAACTTCTGGTTAAAAGTAGTAACACCTTTACATGAAGATTTGCCATGAGTAAAAATTATTTGCATGCACTCCCCTAACAGACACCAGCCTGATTAACAACAGGAAAAACATTACTCCTATTTTAGAGTGAATCTTCAAAGCTATCCTAAAAACTGTAGACCAATAAACTTACCTTCTGACGACATATAAACTATACAAAGAATTGATGCCGACAGAGTTTATAGTCATTTAGAAGAAAATTCAATTATGGCAGTAGAACAAAAGGGTAATAAAAGAAAGTCATATGGAACAAAATGATCATTTGTTGTTAAATAAATTTGTAATGGAGAACTGTAAAAAGGGGAAGAATCTAAGTATGGCATGGATAGACTACAAAAAATCATTTGACAGTATCCCACATTCATGGATAAAAGAGTGCTTAAAAATGTATAAGATACACCCTACACTGATCGATTACATTACAGAGACAATGAAACAGTGGCAAACTACTTTGCAGTTAAACCATGATAAAGGACAAATTATTAGTCCAGCGATAAAAATTTAAAGGGGGATATTCCAGGGTGAATCTGTTTCATCGCTGCTCTTTTGTCTTCCCCTTAACCCATTAAGCTCTCTATTTAACAGATTAGACCATGGCTACAATTTGGCTCCCAGAAAATAACAAAGTGTAAGGACTTCTCATCTTCTTTTTGTCGATGATTTAAAATTGTATAGTTCATCAGATGAGGAACTGGAAGCACAAATGCAAGTGATCAAACCATTTTCTGATGATATAAGAATGTAATTTAGTCTTGATAAATGTGGAAAATCAAACTTTAAAGCAGGAAAGCTGCAGCACCAAAAAACATCAGTTTTGAAAGGAATGTGATATGAAAGAACTTGAGCAAGAGGTAGTGTATAAATATTTATTAACTGATGAAGGATCAACAATAAAACATAAACAAATGTGAATAAAACTTAGTAAGGAATATTTTAGAAGATTTACATTAATACTGAAAACAGCACTGATATCTAGGAACAAAGTTCAAGCTATAAACCAACTGGCTCTTCCAGCCCTAACTTACAGTGTTGGAGTGAGTGACTGGCCCCAAAAGGTATTGGATACGTTGTACAGGAAAACAAGAAGGATGCTTCATGCTTATCAAATGATTTATAAAAATCAGTGCATGCCAAGACCATATTCCCTGTTCTGAAGGAGGTATGGGCCTCTTCAAAATTGGTTACATGTATAGATTAGCAGTCATGGGACTGCATATATCTGCTAGCCTCACAAGACCCAAATATAGTGAAAGTTTTGAAACATGAGGAGAATAAGTCTAAGATGACTTCCTTGCTTAGTTTAGCAGAAGCATATTGGCATCAAGTAGGAATGGAAATCAAACCAGCAGTAGATAAAAATCAGGCAGCAACTGAATGCGCCAAAAATAAAAGAAAGAATATAAGGTAAAGGATCAGATGAGAAAGCAAGAAATGTGGAAAATGCATAAATATAGTTGCAAGTATAGAAAACTCTTAGAGCAACCTCATATTGATCAGTATTGAACGCAGAAATGGTTAAGGAAAGGCTAATACTGGTGGCCCAAAATAGTGAACTACGTACATTGAAAATGTAGGAGAAACAGACAAATACAGGTTTTGTAAAACAGAATTGGTAACAGCCACACATCTTGTTGCTGGTTGTGATATACTAATGGCAGAAAGACTGTATACTGAAAGGCATAATAATGTGGTGAGACTGTTGCATTGGGGAGTGTGCAAGCATTATAATATTGAAGTAGCTGAAAAACACTGGAAACGTGAGCCACAAAGCATCATAGAAAATGATGAAGTTATGGGATCATCCATTACCAACAGTTCAAAAAATAGATGCGAAAAAAAATATAGTACTACATGAAAAGACAACAAAAGTAGAATTAATCATTGAAATTGCTACACCCAGTGACTACAGTGTCTTATGTACAGAGAGACACAAAGTCATAAAATACCAGGATTTACAGGCAGAAATGAGGGCAATGTAGCAGAAGGATGCCCAGACAGTTTCAATAGTACTAGGAGCAATGGGTCTTATAAACAAGAATTTACAACCATACGTAGATATGTTACTGATACATGTAACTCCATATGAATTGCAGAAGGAGTCATTACTGGATGCATTGCAGGTACTGAGAAGAGCATTTCTGGAAAGCATCAAAGACTGAAACAATACTAATTTCATGAACTTTAATTATACTTTGACTTAGGAATGGGGTCCATTCCCAAAAGACTTGGAGAATTTAAAAAACAAAAACCTAAATGTTAAACCCTATATAATTTATTGGATGACAAACTGCCTCAGAAATGCAACCCAGAAAAGTAAGTTATGTGTCTCTACCTCCTGCTTCAAAAGCCTGCCACTAGATCACTCCTCTTTGGCATTTACTTCTCTGAGGTCAAAGCTAATATAAAGGGTTTGTGCCAGGCTTGCTCTCATAACTCTCCATGTAGGACACAAGATGACTCCAAGAGGGCCTGGTGTCATAACCATGGACTCATACTAAATGTCAAAATATGTATAATAGTCCCTGCCGGCAAGTGTGATAGCCTCTTTAGCTACCATACTGGCAACCCACCTGTGAAATTGCTTTTGTAGTTAGGGACCTGGGAACCTATGTGGACAACAAACTGTCCTTTGTTCACCATGTATCCACTATAGTAAGAAACTCCTTCTTTATTACATAGCTTATTAGTAAGGGTGGGGCTTCTAGGTTCAAGGATGTCATCACTTCACTGTATTAGGCATTTATTAGGATGATCATTAAATATAATGCTTCTTTCAGTATATACCTGTCCAAAAACTTAACGCAACTTGAATGGCCGCAACACTTTCTCATCAAGAAAACAAAGGAGCTAGCTTATAAAAAAATACACTAATAATCTCAATGCCTTGTGCATCTTCTCAGTATCATAAAGGCTGCTGAGATGCAATCTCTGCCTTGTATACAGAGCCTCAACAGACCCTATTCTCTCTGATCTAATGCCCATCTACAAGTCAAATGATAGAGTAAACACACACTCAGGAAATCTTAATATCTTCTGCAACATAACAGAACATGTTGGGAGAATGTATCTCACAGAGGAGTACCACTTTTTGGTATTGTCTTCCTCTCCACATAAAGCAAAGTACTTCCCTTACTCTATTCAAAAGTAATCTTGATGAATAGAAGGGAAACCACAAATTCACCCCTATTTTAGCACCCTTATCCTTCACAGATAGGGGCAACTTGTAAATGTTCTTCCCTGTTCTGGGTCATTCATTCATATATTAAAAGGGCTAAAAACTTATTGGGAATCAGCATCATCTTCTTTCGGCTGTTCCCGTTAGGGGTCGCCACAGCAGATCATCTGTTTCTATTTCTTCCTGTCCTCTGCATCATGCTCTTTCACACCAACCGCCTGCATGTCCTCTCTCACCACATCCATAAACCTTATCTTAGGCCTTCCTCTTTTCCTCTTACCTGGCAGCTCCATCCTTAGCATCCTTTTCCCAATATACCCAGCATCCCTCCTCAGCACATGTCCAAACCAATGCAATCTCGCCTCTCTTACTTTGTCACCAAACTGTCCAACCTGAGATGACCCTCTAATATACTGATTTCTAATCCTGTCCATCCTAGTCACACCCAGTGCAAATCTTAACATCTTTAACTCTGCCACATCCAGCTCTGACTCCTGCCTTTTCGTTAATGCTACCGTCTCTAACCCATATAACATAGCTGGTCTGACTACCCTCTTGTAGACCTTCCCTTTTACTCTTACTGGTACCCGTCTGTCACAAATCACTCCTGATACTCTTCTCTACCCATTCTACCCTGCCTATACACTCTTCTTCACCTCTCTTCCACACTCACCATTACTCTGAACTGTTGATCCCAAGTACTTAAACTCATCCACCTTTACCAACTCTACTCCCTGCATCATCACCATTCCTCTACCCTCCCTCTCATTTACACACATAGATTCATATATAAAAACGTATTAGGAATATAGGGCTTCAAAAGATCCTTACAAATCAATAGTGTAGTAAGTACCTATGAAACTATGAGTTAATTTGGTAATGACTATGTGATCATTAATGAATTGCTGTTCTAAGATGCCTTTTCTGACTGCTTGCCATAAGTTACTTTTTTGGACAAATGTATAAGCCTAAAATTAGTTAAGAAAAAATTTTCCGGGTAATATTGCCTGTTTTCAGTATTTTGCAGGCAAATTTTCAACATGCTATATATGCCACCTTACCTTTGCCATGCATATATGAATATGTTTATTTAGAAAAAGCAAATAATTCAAACCTCATTACAAGTGAAACTTTACTTTCAGTTGAATGAGTTAGCAATGTAGGCACTGGATTAGAGGAAGTATAAGACAGAAGCAGATTGTGGATAAGGTTAGGCTTGGAAGACAGACCATAAGCCAATATGTTGGGAAGAGTAAAATAGAAGAACAGGAATTGCTGTCCAGAATTCTATCTTCAAAAGCAGAGCATTTACATAACTGAGCTGCCTTCAAATTAAAAGCAGAAGGTTTATATTTGAATTCAGAGACTAAATGTAAGTAAAGAAAGAAAGAAATGTTTAAGCTATTCTCAACCTTGAATGCCAAACAAAAAGCAGAATAAAATCCACCCTTGTAACAACTCACCTCATTGCCAGACAAAAAAGTCAGTATTTTACTAACACTCTAAAAAAGTGTATTTCATTTTTAAGTGTAAGTAAACAATTATTAGAGATGAGTAGCTGGTATAGTTACATGACAAAAGTCATCAAGCTCAGCAGTGTGCAAAACAACAAAATGGATATAGAATTGCACACATGACTGCATTAGAGATGGCTTTCTAGGGTTCCAAGTAGAAAAGTGATATACTTATTTACATTATTTATTGTTAACGGAGAAGAGAAAATGCTGTTCAAAACCAGCACACCTGTGGATCCCTATGGGGTAGTTGGCTTTATGCTTTATTCCACAAAAACTTAAACAAACAGTCAAGAGAGCCTTTATCTCTCTCTGATTGCTATCGGGATCCTGGGTAGGATGACAACATGCCAAAGCCCAGAATATTTTTTAATCCTGGTAGGCAACCAAATGTCACAAGGAGTAGACATAGTTTTTCAGGAATAATATGTATCTTGATGAAGCATGGTGGATTCTTTCCCTATTACTGGCTACTTAGTGAGTAAAATAGAGTTACAATGCATTTCTGGGGCTATTGTTTTTATTATAATGAACATCTGAGGGGGAGGACAGTCAACAGATTAGTTTAATTACTAGAAATCTTTGAGCTATATGTAAATGAAAAAATTAGTGACTCATGTTTGCTCAAGATTATTTATTTATTTGTTTGTTTGTTTACGTACAAGCTGGAATCCTTTACTGTGGCTACTTTTAGTTTAAAGCAGAATTGGCATACATTGTTATGACCATTATTGTTTTATCACAATCTGATGTCAGACATTTATACAGTCAAACAAAGTGGCTGTAACTCCTGTGAAGTGCTGTCTGAGGATGAAAGTAACTGACTCTGCTCTTGTACCTTTAATTTAAACAGTTATTAATATGACTTTGCAGGACTATTGTGTAATTGAGTGAAGCAAGATGGAATACTTCAATGTGGCTAAAATATGTCTGTGAGAAACATGCTTAAAATACATTGATGCCACCAATAATTTGTATTATTATTATTTGTATTGTAATCAAACATCTGAGTTGTAACACATTAATAATGTGGCTATATTTTCTGGATATGGGCGCCTTCTGTAACAGAAAATGACTGGCCAAGTCATGATCAAGCTGAAGAATCAATAATTTGGCTATACTTGACTGGTGTGCATTGGTGAAGAGCAAGTTGGAATACTTTACTATGGCCATTCTCTTATCACAGCCAGACATCTGAGGTGCACGCAGTCAATAATGTGACTGCAGTTGATGGGTACAGAGAATTTTTTGTGGATGAATTTGACTTATGCCTTCTGTTGTTTGATCACTGTTGCAGTCTCTTGCCTGTCTTTGCAGGAACTGCACAATGCATATTTGTTGAAATTGCTGTAAAATGATCATTGCTATGTTTTATGTTTGGATGTGTGCAGGTTTTTTGGTGGGATGGGGTGTTTAAGTGTATTTAAAAATAACAAGTCAGACACAACTTCTTTCACTTTCAATCACAGTCAGGTATCAGCACTGTACACATTACATAGCTATCTTTGGTGGTTTGGGCAGGATGTTTGTGAAAGCAGATGAACAATGTTCTGTGAGTAGCACTGACATCTCATATAGTTTGGCTTTCTGGGTGAATTCCAGGCTGTCGCTCTTTCTGTGTGGAGTCTGCATTTCCTCACTGTCTCTCTCTGTGGGTTTTATCCATGTGCTCTGGGTACCACCAATACTCTAGATATGTCATAGGTGAATTGGTATCCTCCAAATTGTCTATAGGTAAGTATGGAAAGTGTGTGTGTGTGTGTGTGTGTGCGTGTGTGTGTGCGTGTGTGTGTGTGTGTGTGTGTGTGTGTGTGTGTGTGTGTGTGTGTGTGTGTGTGTGTGAAAAAAATACTTTTTTCTGTGGACACTCACATTGGGGGACAATTACATATTTCTCCTGGGCAGCATTAAAAAAATATCTAATAATTCATTATCTTTTAAAAATAATGCATAAATGATATCACAGAACATTTCAATTCTCACAGCTTCAGGGGTTTATGGCAGAGCCCACAACTCAGACTGTAAAAATGGGTTTTGACACAGGCTTAGAACGTACCTTTGATAGGCCCCTAACTAACCTAAAACTGCCTCTGTTCAGTGATGTCTACAAAAGACTTTTGTTATTATGGAGGAGGGACACAGTGGTGCAGCAGTTAGCATTGTCAAGTCACAGCAAGAGGTTATCCAGTTTGATTTTTTGGCTGGGGTGCCTTCTGTGTGGAGTCTTCCTGTCCTCCCTGCATTCATGTGGGTTTTCTCTGGGTGCTCCAGTTTCCTCCCACATTCCAAAGACATGCTAGTGGAGCATTTTCCCTGAGCTTCTGCTGAAAATGGGTTCTGTCCCAGTTGGATTGTCCCAGTAAACAAATGTTAAATAAATAAAAAATAAAATACATTGTTTTAATTTTCTTCACAGTCAGAAGTGTCCAAAGAAGATCATGATGCCTTGCCTAGGGCTAGTGTATTGTCATAGGTTCATAGGTTCATAGGATCATAGGTTGGTACTAGGCTATCAGCACTAGGGCCTATACAAGCCTAGCCATATCAATTCCCTGGCTATTTCTTCCCACACTATTTACTTCCCTGGACCCCTGTTTAGCAGAGTGACTGATGTGATCCCCAGGGTGAATTTTCTTTCTCCCATCCAATTGTCAAGGTTCCTTTTGAAGAGGGCCTAAGAGGCACTCTGGAATAGATTGCCCATACATGTCAAGCAGAGTCTGGGGAGTCTCTGAGTCAGGAACCTATCCCTCCAGCATGTTTTGTTTATTGTGATGACAAGGTTTAGATCCCTGGAGCATGTGGCTCTGAGAGATTGGGATTTCTTTAAGTGTTGCATGTCCAACAGCTCTGGGTTTGACATGGCCTTGTATGTTAAGCAGAGATCGCCTCTGAGTAGACGATATGTGACAGAATATAGCTGGAGTTTTTTAAGGCGATCAGTGTAGGGCATCTGCTTTAGGCCTGTGATTCTTTTAGTGAGGTATTTCTGCGGCCTTTCCAGTTGTTGCAGATGTCTTGAGAGGTACATACCAAACAGGGCATTATATTCTATAATGGGTCTAATGAGGGATGAGTACAGTGGGACAATGACCTCCTTTTTTCTGGATGAAAAGCCCTTAGTGATGAGGTGTGCCACACAGAAGGATTTCCTGACTGTTGTGGCGATATGGTTATTGAAGGTGAGACCACTGTCCACCTGTGTCCCTAAGTCTCTTATCACACTTTCAGTGTTTAGTATACTGCCACCTGTATGGTAATTCATGGGTACATGTTTTTTCCCAAAGGGAATAACTATACATTTCTTGGCATTGAGCTTGAGCCCATGGCTCTGGCACCAAGCATCTGTTTCTGTAAGGCCCTTTTGTAGAGTATCCACATCATTTGGGGATTCAGTAATGGCTCCCAGTTTGCAGTCATCTGTGAACTTTGTTAGCCAGGGTCCCTTAGTGTTGGCCTGTACGTCAGAGAAGTAGATGCCAAACAAGAGCGGTCCCAGGACTGAACCCTGAGGTACTCCACTTGTCACTTGTCTGGAGCTGGATTTCGAGTCAGCTACTTTTACAGTGTGGGTTCTGTCAGTAAGCCAGTTGGCAACCCATTTAGTGACATAGGGATTAATGCCCAACTTAGTAAGTTTATCTATGATTCTAGAGTGGGGGATGGTGTCAAAGGCCTTGGCGAGGTCCGGATAGGCTGTGTGGACTGCCTTACCCTCATCCACGGCTCTAGAGACTAATTCAAAGAAGTCAATCAGGTTAAGGAGACAAGATCGGCCCTTCATGAACCCAAACTGGGTGGGGTCCAGTGTTTGAAGGTTGCCAATATCTTTGTTTATAAGTTCCATGATAATACGTTCCATGGCCTTGCAGATCAGGCTCGTCAGACTGATGGGGCGGCAGTTCCTGGGATCCAAGGTGGATCCCCCCTTATGGAGTGGGATGACTGTAGCTGTGCACCACTCAGTATGCATGAAGCCTGAGGTGAGGGTATGACACAGCCTGGGATGTCATCTGGTCCCATGGATGCTGTATCCTTAGCTTTGGAGAGTGCGTTTTTTACCTGTGTGGCCGTTATTACTGGAATTTGGCATTCTTCCAGTATTGAGATGGGCCGTTTAGGGGGTGAGAGGGCGGTGAAGTTGGCAGTGAATCGATCTGCCAGGATATTGGCAATATCCTTGGTATCAGTATATTTAATGCCATTCTGTTGTAGCTCAGAGCAGATCTGAGCATTGCCATTTAGATTCTTGACATAGTTATAGAATGTCTTGTAGCTGTCTTTGGAATCTTTGGCAATTTTATTTTCGTAACTAGCATTGGAGGATTTTACGAGGGATTTCAGCTTCTTACTGAGGCTGGTAAGGGAATTTTTTGCATTGTGGGATTTTCCTCTTTTCTGCAACAGTTTCTTCCTTTTGTTGTAAAGTTTGTTTATGGCAGGGGACCACCAGATTGGTTTCCTTTTTTTGGAGGAGAGCATTTTTTGTTCTGTTTGGGATGGCACGATTCATGCATGAGTGGATGTGCTCATACAGTGCCTTAGTGTAGGACTCAGCAGTCAAACTTTCATTTCCCGTCTGTATGGGTGTCATGAAGTTTGTCACTTCTGACTTGAGTAGCATGAAGTTGGCTTTGGAGAAGTTTTTTATGGAGGTTTCCTTACTGGGGAGTGGGGTGAGATGTGGATGTTTAGGGTGATTAGCTTATAGTCTGACCTGACCAACGAGGGGGTGACCATAGGTGTGGAGCATCGATTTCCCATGTTGGTAATTACCAGGTCTAGGATATTGGAGCCCCTGGTGGGACTATGGATTAGTTGATCCAGGGCATTGGAATTTATGAATTCCAAGAACCGTTGGGCAAAGTTGTTGGTACATGAGTAGTTTTCCCAGTTAATGGCAGGGTAGTTGAAATCACCCAGTATTAGCATGCTTGGTTCTATCTTAATATTTTCCAGTATGTTTAGAAAGGTGTAGTGAGAATCTTGGAGCATGGTGGGGGATCTGTAGCAAGCTACAATTTGGATTGCAGTCTTACCTAATGTTAGTTGCACCTGGAGAATTTCCGATGCACTGTGTTGGGCAACTAGCCTGGTGGTGTGAATATCCTTGGTGAATATGGACACTCCTCCACCTTTAGTGTTTTGATCCTGGTTTGGTGGCTGAAAAGTGTGGTAAGAGTTGTAGCCTGGTATTGCAGGGGTGCTCTCTGGAGCCTTGAACCAGGTCTCAGTTACTGCACAGATATTGATGTTCTCCATTTTTAGGAGTGCCTCAAGAGTGTGCATTTTGAGGTTTATTTTATGTTTTTTTATTTTACATTTTTTTAGTTAATGCTGACGTCTTCTCACATCTCTGGCATATCCCACAATATCATCAGCTTATACGGGACTGTGTGATAATGACAGCATTGTGCAGCAGTGCCTAACTGCCTCTTGGACTCAGACAGCTTAAAAAAACAGTTATACAGTCACAGCCCATCTGCCACCTGGCCCGCGTCTTACAGCAGGCTGGCACTGGCAATGGCTGTCTGTAAAGGAACTTATTTAGATATCTTTGCATCTGTTAATGCAATTGTTAAGAACTAACTTCTCATACTTGCTCTGAGGGTAGTTGTAACTCTGGAATGCAGGGTTTGCTTTGGATAGGCTATTTGGAGCATCTCCTTGTTGAACTGAGTGAGTAGAATAAAGTACTTTATTCAACAGACTACAGCGGAACATGTGCCTTGTTTGCATTGACGATCTTTATAAAATATTATTTTATACGGCAGGATTGTGTGGAACATACATTTTCCTTTTTTTTCATTTTACCATCCTGCCTCAACAATATTCTTCACATATTTAAAGAAAAATTAAACTTGTCTGTGATTGCATTGCTGTGCTGAAAAAAATTGATAGATGCACTACATTATCCATATTTATCCTTTATTTTTTAAATAATTATCAAAATTAAGCTTTTTTTTATTGCATTATTGACTGATTTGACATGGGATTTGACAGATATACAATATTGTCCATATTTATTCTTTAGTTTTGTAAGTATTAATCAAAGGTAAGCTTGTCTGTGATTACATTATTGCACTGACATGGAATATGACAGTTGTCCTGCATTGTTCATATTTAGTACTATCGTGGTCAAAATGCATATGGTTACCAGCTCATAGGCTGGCACAGACGTTTTGTGTAAAAATAGGGAAAAAGGGTTATGGATGGATGGATCGGCTCAAATATGTAGAATTCTGTGCAGCTTTTCTGTCCATAAACAAAAGTCAGCTCTTGTGATTTCTCAATACCCAGTTGCTCATCATCGAATGTGTATTTGTAGTTTTTGCATCATTTTAGGGCTTCAGACTATATGAATTCTGTGCAGAACTTTCCAGTGATGGTGGATGTATTTTACTAAGGACAGAATAAAATGTCAGTCTTGCAAAATAGTTGTGTTGTGTGCATTTCTTTTTTTAAAGTGGATCATTTTTTATGCATAAGAAGTTCCAGAAAATAGGATTTTAAAAAAGTTATCACTTGAGCAACTTCCTTTGGAGTGGAGGGGGACCAAGGAAGGAAGGAAAGAAGAACTGGACCACATCACCACATGTCAAATAATCTTACATCCAGGTGTCCCCGTGGTTGCCTTGGTTCTCAAAGATGGACGTATTTTTTTTAACCTAAAATGTAAGTTGCATTGTTAGGAGTAGGAATCCCTTGGAATGTACTTAAAATGTTACAGTCTGTAAATGAAAGAACTTATGTTTATTACACTGGTTACCATTGACATGCATTTATCAGATCTGCTGTTGGGAATGTATTACCACAGTTTACTAGATCTCTGATTTTGTGAAAGAAATCCAGTAGTTAGGAGGTTGGAGTCTGTTTATAAACTTGGACAGCCCATGATAGAAACTATCCTGTTCAGTAGGTAGGTTAAGAAAGGAAAGATGATTTCACAGTGCCAGGTGAAGATACTAAATGAACTGCTGAGCTGAAGTAACATAATAAAACCTGAAGTCTGCTGGGGAAGGCTGACAAAGGTAGTTGAGAAGTCAATGGTATGCAAACACTGAATGTGTATGATGTGCAGTGATAGCACCACCTGGAAGCTGAAGATAGAGAAAAATTGTAGCAAAGACTTCAAGATGTATAAAACAGGACAGAAGCAGAGAGGATTAACTACTTTGATGTGACCACCAAGTTCAGAAAATAAATAAATCACATCAAGAACAGCAGGAGATGTTGTAAACGGACCTAAACTGGTGTTTCTGTGTGGAATGCATATTTTCAGGGTTATGTTAAAATTGGAGAACATTTTCACAACTATTTTAATGTCGGTATCCCAAAATTCCACTGGAGTGGGTGGAGTCAGATTATAATGCATGCAACATTTATGTTAATTAGTGACCCCATTTTTGGCTAGTTATACCTACTTTTCATGGGCCTTTGTCCAGACTTTTGATATCTCCAGGTTGAGAGGTATGCTTGCAAAGCAGTACACAGTTGTAGTTGTGGTTAGACTTTTCAATAGATAGCAGCAAAGATGGTTAGGGGGACATTTTATGGTATCTTGTGAGGCAAACTCAAAGTATCCATCTGTATAGATTGGGATTTCACCTTGAAATGTAGGCAACAGCATAAATTTAAGCAAGAGTTTAAGAAGGGGTAGACAACAGCAATTGAGGGAGAAGTGACAGCAGTGTAGACCTGAAGAAAATGTGAAATATAAAATGCCTGATGACAAGATGTCATGTTCTAAAGTTTTTGGATTCATTCAATGCTGTAAAATGGCACAGTTATTAAAGACAGTTATAACAGTCAAAGACTGGGTTCTGTCTGTATTAAAAACTTCCTTTTCACTTACCTCATCTTAATATCCAGCTGTATGCTGCTGCCATGGTCCTGTTCTGCCTCAGCCATTCTGTCTCTTCTCTTGAACTCAAACTTCAGGCTGATTCCCATGCCCTTATGCAGTGGGTCATTGATAAACAGTTACTGTTGAACTCCTCAAAAAAACAAAAACAATGCTTTTTAGCACCAGGCAAAAGCTGACTTAAAATAAACACGATCATCTTAATAAAACTATTGAAAATGTCACTTCACCTAGGGATGTAGTTTGACCCTTCTTAAAATTCAAACCCCACTTGGACTACACACACACACACACACACACACACACACACACACACACACACACACACAAAAATCAACTCTTTCCTACTCTGAGCTAATACAATCTTCCCTTTTCTATCTAGACCCTGTAGAAATGACAGGTAAAAGTCTCCCACTAATTGCTGCAGCTTCTAAAAGAAATGCATACATCATACAGTCTATTTCAAATACCATTTACAGATTCTTCACCCCTTCCCCAAAAATGAAGACTACTGTCGTAAAAACTAGCTTGTTACCTGTGAAGAAATATGCTGACTTTTTACTTGCCACTCAGCTGTTTAAACTTGTCATGAAGGACACCTTTCCTCCACTACCTTCCAGAGTATTCATCACCAACATGCAACCTTAGACATCTTAGCCACTGTCCTCACCTCCAAGCCTCCAAATTAAGCTTTGCTGGACAAACCATGCTTTGTCATTCCTTGGTCCCAAACAGTGGGAATCACTCCCTTCTTTAAATAAAGACTATTCCTCTTACTCCCTTTTCTGTTCACAAATAAAAGCACATTTCAAGACTCTGGGGAAAATGCAATTGCTATCTCTCTGGATATATAACTTAACCTCTTCATTCACTTCTTCTGTCTACATACCTTGCTCTGATTCTATTTTTGATTGTGTTTCAGCATGCCAGCTTTGATTTCGACTCTATATGTAATGCATGTATATACTATGTTTTTTCACTATGTCTGTATATAATGTCTATTGCTTTTATTGCCTCAAGCCAACTATATTTAGTTTGTGTTTAATATATGTATATTATGTTGCATTTTGCCATTCACTCTATATATAATGGCATGTAACTATATTGTTTTCCTGAGGCTGACTGAAATGAGTCCAGTGGAATTAGTGCTCTAACCCATTTAACAAACTCAGAATAAATAAACTTCAGGCCTTAAAGAAATGTGTGCATTCTCTGATTCATATTCATTTGCTTACATAGCCTTTTTTAATAAACAGTTTGTGTACTTTGCTACTGAAGGTAAAATGCTGAGTAGCTACTTGATAAAAGAATTTTAACACAGAGTTTTGCACTGATGAATAGAATTATTTATACACCTTTGTAAGGTCTGGCTGGTTAGTTTGTAGCACATTCCCAGACTTAAAATTGATTAATCAAAAGGGTGAGGTTGTTGGCACTGATTCCTATGGGCTATATGGTTAGTGTAATGCGTAGAGAATGTGTTTAACTCTTCTCTATGTTTCATGAAATAGACGTTGATGGTAGCCATCTGCTAAGATATCCATGTAAATCATGAAAGGATATAAATGCAAGACAGTTTTAGTTTTACTGTCTGGGTAAGCAGCTCATGTTTAAGGGGCTATATTAGCCGATTTTAAAGTCTGAAATACAGATGAAAATAAAAGAGTTAAATATATGGTGTGTTTTTGTCAGTTGAAGAGATAGGATTTTACAATGGTGATTGCTCAGAAAGAACAAATTATGTTGTTTCTTAACAGCATGCAGTTGTGTAAGCAGGACACTGCAGGTTTGTCTAGTCTGCCTACTTGATACAACCAGCTGTAGGCAGTTTCTTCCCTGCACAAGGCATGCTATTCATCCTCTCATTGCCTGTGGTAGGCCAGACATGCAGTTAGCTATCCTTTCTGTAAAATATTCATGTCTGCCTTGACCTTTGCACCCCTGGAGGTACCACATGTGCACCTTCATGCTGTCACCTTCATTTCTTATAAGTGCCTGACCCCACATCCTACACACATATGCTGCAAGGTCAAGCTGACCTTATCTTTCTCTAATGATCACAGTTTCAGCCATCTGACACCTGATGTAATTAAAGCCAGTCCATATCCTTCAACAGTTTGAGAACACTCATGTGCACCTTCTCAACTAGTTGTTTCTCTTTCTCATTCAGATTTGTAGGTATAATCTTACCAGTGCTTTACAGAGCTGAAAAGTCACTTCATGATCCATTGAGTTAATTTCCAGGTAAAGTTTGCAGTAGGTCAGAGTCATCACATTTAAATTAGAGGCCCCCCCAGACATCATTGGTCCTGTGTGCTAAATCTAACCTTTAACCTGCCTCTCTCTCTCACTCCAGCCCCAACATTGCCTTTTCTCTAACAGTACAACTATGTAGATAAACCATGTCTGTATGCTTGGTTAGTTTTGTGTGTGTGCACTTTTTAAACCTCCAGTTGTGAAAGTAAAACCTTTGTTTTTTTTTTCTTTTCCCCAGTTGGTTTAATTGTATTTGCTTTTTTAATAGTTGTACGTTTCGATGTGCAGAGAACCACACCTTTATTAACAACCTAGAACATGGATTTGACCTTAGGATGCTTAATTAAATGAAACTAGTAAGTAGAAAAAAGAAAACAGAATAACCATCTAATACTTGGGAATTATATTATATGCAAAACAGATCCAGTCTTAAATTAATAGTAATTATACAATGACCCCCCCATTAACATTCCAAAACGTGCATGCTGATTGGTCAGCGTGCCTGTTGTAAATCGGACTTATACTAATGGAAAAGATCCTATCACCCAGACTTTTTCCGCTAGTATAAGTCTTGATTTTTTTGTGTTTTTGGTAGCAACGGAGAACGGAGGAGATCCGTTGCTGTAATCTCGCTATGTTAAACGAGTTTAACATAGTGAGATATCTTAAAAAAAATGCAGCAGATATCTTCCTTTCTCTGTTGCTTTTTTTAAAGATATCTCGCTGTGTTAAACTCCTTTAACATAGCGAGACACTTTTAAAAAAGCAACGGAGATCTTCCTTTCTCTGTTGCTTCCACACACAGCTCTGATGTACTGCGTAAGCATACGCATGTGCAGTACATCAGAACTGTTGCAGAATACCGGACAGCTGTGGAAGGGCAGCACGGAGGTATTATACAATGCCATTATTTAAGAAAAGTAAGTATTTTTTTCTTAAATAATGTCATTGTATAATAGCAATAACCCACTTCTGGGTGTAGGTAATGCTGGATTTACCCATGGTTGTCTTTGTTTGGCCACTCGGGCTTCGCTCTCATGACCAAACCACACCAACCATGGGTAAATCCAGCATTACCCACACCCAGGCAAGGGTTATTGCTTAAATAAAGGCCAATGTATGCAGCTGTCAAATCCTAACATGATCTTCACCACACCACTAAGGCAAAGACTGGAAAGTTAACCAATTCTAGAAAAGCTACAGTTAGAGTAAACAACGCCTGAAACACAGCCATTCAAAAAAGCCTATTGAAAGTACTTAAATCCCTATTCAATGCTCATTTTCCACAAATGCTCTAATTACCATACTCCATTAAAATGAATATGAGAAAAAAGAATAAAAAAGTCAACTAATGTATGGGGATCTACCTCATGAGACAAATGAACTATCTTACATTTAAAGTACTCGAAACTCATTCTCCATTCTTACGAGTAAAAATTTTGAAACACATTTATGCAGGCAAATACATGTATGTACATGGTGAATGGTTGAGCATTTATTAGTTGATGGAAGACTCAGTGACCACATTTTATTGAGCCCCATTGCAAAACTGTATAAGAACAGCACCTGACAACCCCCCCCCCCCATATCCCATGGGAGCCACAATATAAGTAATACTGTGATTTGAAATTCACTAGTACAGGATCACTATCTTGTGAGTACACTTTGTGCAGGTCGACATTTAGCAGAATCGTATGTATTTTACTTAACTGACTACACTACTATCTGATACATGCACTCGTGTATACTCACAACCACACACACACACACACACACACACACACACACTCATTGAAAAAAGCCACATCAAATGCACAAACTGTGGATAATAGACAATAATGAATACAATCAAGGTCAAAAGGAAATTGCAAGTAGTGAGTTGCATATAAATCCACCCACAAAACTACCTGCCACAAATACTCACTAACAATAAGCAAAAGCACTCACATACCACCACTACCTAAAATTCTAATATAAAACAAATACATAAACCAACCAATACAGAAGACAACTGCACAAACACACACACACCAAATAAGGAACTGAAGTCCCCACACACCTTTACTTATACACACAAACTCCATTGATGCACAACTGTGATTAAAGTGAATCCTCCAAAAAAGTGTTAGTTGACAAAACCCATGTCATCTATAGCACTGCTCTCTAATCGGTGCTTTCAATACCTGTGCACAACCATGCCAGCTGTTAGTAAACTTTGAAGCTAGCAAATGTCATGGTTATTGCACATACACACACACACACACACACACACACACACACACACACACACACACACACACGCACGCACACATGCACACATACTTATTTCGTAATGAAACTGCAAATTCTCAAATGAGCAACCACGAATATCAATATTTTTAGACCAAATCACAAATTAAAAAAGAAAAAACACTATTTAATGCAAGGGGCAGGCACCACATAACACCATACCCCCTACTCATTGTATAAATCAACTAGAAGACCACAAAACAATATTTAAAAGACAAATTCCCAGAACCTGCTATACTACAATCTCAA
Organism: Protopterus annectens; assembly: GCF_019279795.1. Lineage (NCBI taxonomy): Eukaryota > Metazoa > Chordata > Ceratodontiformes > Protopteridae > Protopterus > Protopterus annectens. The sequence continues at coordinate 204,568,798 of NC_056747.1, read as the reverse complement.
ACAAAGAACTATGAACAAATATATATATATATATATATATATATATATATATATATATATATATATATAGTCTATATTAAATGAGCAACCGTTCCGATGTTCGAATCATATGATCAAACGTCGGAAAGGTCGAAGGCGAAAGTCAATGGCTTTTCACTTGCAGAATGGGAAATTTTCCCTTTCTGCATTGGTGTGTTCTCGGAGTGGATATAATTAAGAAGGGGGGGTGCAGGGGGGCTTGCCCCCTGCTCAGAGCAGTAAGGTAAGTTTTTTTTATTATTATATTATATTGTCAATGTTTCGAACTTCACTCATATGAGTTCGCTCATGTGAGGTTCGAAGTTTTGAAACTTCGACTATATAATATAGACCCATATATATATATATATATATATATATATATATATATATATATATATATATATATATATATATATTTATATATATATATATATATATTATATATATATATATATATATATATATATATATATATATATATGGGTCTACTTTAAAACACCGACACGCAAAACACCGACGATGAGAACACCGAGACCGGAAGATCGACAACTGAGATGATTGACAGTTTAAAAGCAAGAAACTTCACATGCCCAACAAACCACAATCCCGACAATCAACAAAACAAAGCAAATACCTTTTCTGAAAAACACACACACAACACAAGCACAACAAAAACCTTACAAACCTACACTAAACCTTACATACACAACTATCTATGCATTAACCTTAACCCAAACCCTAACCCTAAGGTCCACCACTATCGCACACTCGCCTAACCCGCGCCCTAACCCTAACTCACTTAACCTGCCCCTAACCCTAAAGTCTGTCACTATCGCACACTTACCTTACCTGCACCCTAACTTAAACTCACTTAACCCGCACCTAACCCTAAAGTCTGTCACTATCGCACACTTACTTTAACATGTCGGTGTTCTCAGCGTCAGTCTTTTAAACTGTCGGTCATCTTAGTTGTCGATCTTCAGGTCTTGGTGTTCTCGTCATCAGTGTTTTGCATGTCAGTGTTTTCAAGTAGATATATATATATATATATATATATATATATATATATATATATATATATATATATATCCATCCATCCATCCATCCTCAACACCTTTTCTCATTTTGCACATAGGATCGAGGTGTCACTTCCACAATGACAATCATCTTGAGCCAAGGTTTACATCGCCGGGTGGCTAGCCTTGCTGCCGTAGTTTATTCACACCACTCACTCACGCACACACTCTCACCTATGGCCAATTTAGTGTGTCCAATTCACCTACTGCATGTCTTTGAAATGTGGAAGGAAACTAGAGCACCCAGAGAAAACCCACATGACTGCAGGGAGAACATGCAGACTCAGCACAGAAGGCACTCCAGCAGAGAATCAAACCAGAGAACCTCTTACTGTGAGGTGACAACCCTAACCGCTGCACCACTTTGGTCACCCCAAGGTCTTAATAAGTAATGTATTAAAAAGCTGACAAGTAATCAAACATAGCTTAAAAATACAGAGAAATGTATCTCAGTAGAAGTTAATGTGGATTGAAGGTATATCACAAATGCTTTTCTTCCAGTCCTCTAAAGATCCTTATGTTGTCCTTGATTCTGTTCAAACTTTTTGTCAGCTGGAAAACCATCGTCCAGTTTGATGCAATTTCATCAAGACAGCTACTTCCTGCAAAAATGACACTTTGTACCAGGTTTTGTGGAGATCTTTGTCTTAACCCATTCCAGAGGTAAGTATATCACGTCTAAGCCCCTGCAATCTTGAAATAACTGCAAGCTATTGAAAGCAGGTTTGCTGCCTTCACTTTCTATTTATACAGATGATTTTGGCAAAATTAGAGTAATGGCTGTCTATTCTTGTCACCAGTAGTTATACAGAGAAGGCCGCCCCCTTGCTTTTTCTTTTTCTTTTAATGTTCCCCTAACTTGTTTGCCATCTTCCTATATTTCTTGCCAATCTATCTGAATGATTCTTGGCTCCCACATATATTATAATTTATATAATAATCAGCTCCCAGACTGAGACTGAAATCCATAAAAAATTATCAGTGCTCTACCCCGTTTAACGAATTCAATAAATAAATAAAAATATGCAGAATTGTTTGCTTTCAATACTGTTCTTATGATCGACTTACAGACTTTTAATAGAGACATTCCTGTTACCATCTCTGTTATAACCACAGTCTGCCTTTCTCGATTTCTTCTTGGCTGATCCCTTCTATAACTTAGTTCCCCCGTCCCAATGCTACTGATGAGTTATTTTTCACACCTAGCAATCAATCCTTCATGTCTTTTTCTTCTTTCTCATTCCTTTAGAAATGGTCTCCCTGAATAAGCCTTCTGCCATTGGCATTCTGTTACTTCCTACATTCCTTGATCTTACCGGCATCCCTCTTGCCTTTCCTTATATAAATGTGGCAGCATGCTTTGTTGCATTTCCTTTCCCTTTTCTGTCGCACCTCATCTTCTTTTACCTTCATACTCCTAGGTACAACCCTCTCTCCTATGCTGACTTTTTTTTGTTTTTTACTTCACTGCTACTTTATCTCTAGTTCTTCCTTCACTACATGCACTTATCCTCCTTAAGTCAGCTCTGCAACTTCCTGACTTCTGCTTCCACAGCCGGGACTCCCCCTTCTCAACAGTCCATTATGTAGACTAGCATCCTACATCCTTCTGATCCCGCATTCCCTTAATTTTTTCTTCAACCACTACCTACTATACTCTGTGCATCTATATAGTTTTAACATTTCCACTCCACATCCCGTTCAAATCTCACTCACTCTTTTTGTTTCTCTACCCTTGCCACACTGTGACCTCAATGTCTTTGCAATTGTTTTACCTGAAAATCTCACTGGCACCTCAACACTGGTCATTTCATTTCACTTATGCAGTCTCACCTAAGTAATCACCACATAAAGCTGCCATTTCCCTTAAATCCTCTAATTTAATTACAACATTCTTAACAGTGATGACTGGTGAGGTAGTATCAGCTACTAGAACTTATATATCACTTGATCTAATCCTTACCTTATTTAAAACTCAGTGACTAGGGGAAAAAAATTTAAAATACATCTTGTTTAAATGCATAAAATGAGTATATATCTCCTTTTCCAGTTCATTAAAGAAATCTACCACACACTCAGATGTAAGTTGTCTGAACAATGTTAATGTAGCAGAAAGGGATTTCTAAGGTAGGATGTAAGGTTAGGACACTGTTAAAGTTTTGCATGCATTAGTAAGGTGGTACAGAGAAGCAAACCCTAACCCTATACTTACCGTTGAGCACAGCTTGATCTAGCAGTCTGCTAGGGCCTGCTGGCTGAGATGGGGTTGCCACAACATTTTTTCAATTAAAAAAATTTGCATGTCTTCTTAACAGTGCCCCCTGTGTCTGTGCATCTGTTGATTCAAGCACAAACTTTGCTTTTTTTTCTGCATCTGTGCATCTCTACACACACCTTGCTTCCTCTTTTTTTGCAGCCACCCACAGAATTTGAACACAAGACATTGCTGCTTCTGTCCAAAATGATATTCCTGCTGCCTGGACCTGCTTCTGTCTGAAACAAATATTCAGATGTATGTGTGTAATGCCCTAGTTAGAGATGTCAGGTTAGTTAATTTACAGGAGATAGACCCCAAATCCTCTACACCAACTACCAGACCACTCAAAATATGAGTTTCAGTGCATTTTCAAGGAACTGTCAGATTCAAGGGAAAATACGTTTACTGCTGCTTATGCTAAGTGTATTTTCAATGTGCAACTATTTTATTTAGCAAGTAGTCACCACTGTTTGTGCTATAGAATTTGAAAGCAGTGTTAGTAGCACAACAGGAAGCATTCTTGCTTTTGATGCAAAAGGCTGTGGGTTCTACTCCTACACCATGTCTATGGATTGCTGACACTGTGTTGTACTTTAAGGGGGGTTATGCTGCAATCTTGAATGTGTTCTCCTTTGGATGGGAAGCCTAGTACCTATGAACCTGTTGTCAGTTTGCCATCAATTCCCTATTGCAATATTACCAGCTTACCATTTTTTTTTATGTAACATAGGCAACTTATTCTTCAAGGACAGTAAGCACTAACTTTGGTGATGAAACAATGAAATATAAAGGATCATGCTAGGAGTATCCTCTTCAATAGTTACAGATCTCCTTAATGTGGAATTATTCAGATGGCTTTTACTTTCACAGAGATTGCGCATATTTACTGATATTGGTGGATTGTAATGACAGAAGTTTGAGTGGCCTTTTAGGTTTGAAATGTTCTAAAATGTGCAACTTTATCCTTATTGGTTCATAAGTTTTGTTTCATTGCTTACTGGAAAAAATGTTCAAAACTACAAATTTAAAACATGCTGTAACAAATGGTGTTGTATTATTCAAGGAATATAATTCAATACAATCAAGAAGGTGAAACAAAGAACACATGCATGTATGCATGGTCTTAAAAATATGTGCAAGGGGCCTATAGTTTGAAAACAACCTAAAAGTAAACGTAATCCACCAGCTGCTAGGTGCATTTTCTTTAAATGAAGGCTTCAATACCATTTCAATGAATGTGCATTTCAAGGGCAGGGAAGTTTACTGTTAATGCTAAGTCTGTCTACATTGTGAGATTGTATCATTTTGTTTAGCAAATGGTGTTTGTGATATAAAAATTGAAATAATTTTAAATGAAATCCAAATATCTGTACTCATTGTAGAAGTAAAGAAGAAAACAGCATGCATTCTGACAGGTTTGAACAGCGTTTCTAGTAACTAGAAACAGCCAGGTAATGGGACATTGGAATGGCTGCATGGGGTACTGCTGTGTTTGTGTGTGTGGAGGGGGGGTGATCCATTACCTACTATTACCCTGCCTATGGCGACATTTGACCATGGTCTGACTGTGCCTTGGAGAAGCCATTTCCATAACATTACTACAACACAAGACAAAGTGCACACACTACATTGGGTAGAAGACATGCCCAAAACTAAATCTATCTTGTTATCTAGCCCATAGTTTGACCTTAACCTGCAAACACTCACACGGACACCACTGATCATAAAATGACAAACTTCCTTTATGATCTGTGCTCTATTTAGATGTTTGTAATGTAGATTAGAATTAGATGAAATGTATATTAGATTGCTTGTTCAATCAGTTACACATTTGCATAAACTGATCTTTAGATAAAATGAATGCTACCTCAGTAACGATGTAGCAGATTTAAATTCCATCTTTGTAAATACTTAGATACATAGTGTTGACTCGCCTTATAAATTCTATTTCAACTGTATGATTTATTAGAAAGAGAAAATAAAATATCATTTTACTAATAACTTAAAAATAAGTTGTTTACTGTTATTATGACTATTACATACCACTTACTGCCCCACCTTAAAGCTTGTGGCTGTCGAAGTAAAATTTCATAATAAGGTCAATGAAGAATGTTAATCCAACTGTAATTGCTGTAGTGAAAATTGTAGGGTGTCATTCATTGGTTTCTGCCCTGCATTATACTTTCTAGCTTTAAGCAGCAGTCACTTAAGATGAACTGAGTTATCATCAGAAAATTAACCTAATACTGAATAGTAATACTTAATTGACATTTCAGCAAAAAAAATGTATTAATGCATATTAGTTTGGATAACAATTGTCACTCAGCATTTTAACAGTATGTCACAGTAAAAAAAAAGACTAGAAGATGATTTATTGCTGAAAAAAGGTAAACAAAATAAGGGTAGGGAAAGAGGACCATAGAGCCTTAGAATAATTATTAAATTCAGAAACAGGCAAGGAACAAGAGGCTATGAGTAGAATTATACCTGTAAATGTAATACTGTGGCAAGCCAGCAGACCCAACGTTTGAAGGCAACATTACTGACCTGTAAATGGAATGCTGTGGCAAGCCTGCAGACCCGACGTTTGAAGGCAACATTACTGACCTGTAAATGGAATACTGTGGTGAGCCTGCAGACCCAACGTTTGAAGGCAACATTACTGACCTGTAAATGGAATACTGTGGCAAGCCTGCAGACCCAACGTTTGAAGGCAACATTACTGACCTGTAAATGGAATACTGTGGCAAGCCTGCAGACCCAATGTTTGAAGGCAACATTACTGACCTGTAAATGGAATACTGTGCCGAGCCTGCAGACTCAACGTTTGAAGGCAACATTACTGCAGCACATTTGGGTTCCAGATGCAGATGGACATCCTGCAAAAAAGTTTTGGCTCTTTTGCAGAAGTAGGAAAGCTATCTTTTTTTGTTAGCTCCCCTAGCACTCAACTGTCCCTGATTTTGCCACACATCTGATTTTTTTTCCTCATATGTTGTATCTTGGCCATCATGCTAGTTCTGACTGTACAGTAAATCTATAATAACTACAGCAAGTCAGTACTGCCAGGCATTGGAGTGCTTTATTTGTATTCTTCATCAAATGCATGAGGATGCAAAACCTATGTTTTCATTTAATTTTTGCAGTGATTTAGAGTAATACATAAAAACTGTCCCTGACTATGATCCTTTGCCTTCTTCACAAAATCCAAACAAATCCTTTCTATGAGGGTGCAGTAATATAACATATACTGTATGTCACAGAGATCTAATGGGTCTATTAATTTGAGTTCTACAAAGGCACTGACTTGACCCTCTGTGGCATACTGTGTTTGTTTTATTTTAACAGCACCCTTGGAAAAGGGACCTCACACAAACCGGCAAAATGATAGCCTTCATGCTTCTGTAAGAAAAGCCAAAATGACTTTCTTACATGACATCTATCTGCAGCTATGCCTGCATGTGCTGCTGCAATGTTGATCATGACCTTTTGGTCCATGGGATTGTCACAGTATTCCACTGTAAAGTGTAAAGTATAAGAACAAAGAAGACAGCTCTCTGCTTAGCTTAAAACATCATTAAAACTGATTTGTTTTTGGTTCTTTGTTTCTTTCAAATGCTATAGGAAAAAACGCTAAGTATATAACCCATGTGTAGGAGCCGTTCTTGGCACAGTCGCTTCAGTTTTTCAAATCTGTGGGATAAGTGATCAGATGAATAAAATGTCAGTGGCGGTGGGATTCAGGCAAAGCTATGGTCACGGAGAAGAGGCAGATTTACACAACAGACAATCAATCATAGCAGTCGCAGCATAATAACGTATGGTGAGCAGGACCAAGCCCAAATAGCAAGGTATATATCCCAGCATGCCTTGTAATGTACAGAGTATTGGAAGACTTCTGATGGACGTTGTAGCAGCACTCAAAAACATGAGAAATGCAGGCAAAATAAATTGTGGGGGAATGAAGCAGAAAATCTTTTATGGGTAAAATTACAGGGTATTGATAAGCAGAGTGAGACTGGCTCATAGGGTGAAATGATTTAAGGGGAAAATGAAATGGGGATCAGAAAATCTCTAAATACGTCTCACATCATCTCACAGAAGAAGCAAAAAAAAAAGATTTGTCAGGAAACTAGTGAGAAGCTTCTGAGGAAAGTTACTCCTAAAGAAATAGACAATTTTGTTGATAATAAGGAAAAAGAAGGGAAGAGGAAAACATGTCATTTGCAGCTGTTGAATTAAAAGTTTATTTATTTTCATTAACCTGTTATGAAATGCTATATACCTCTTTAATGCATTTGTCATTGATTACTCTTTTTTCTTTACCTTTTTATTTAGCTTTGTTTGAAAGAAAACACTTCCACTTTTTAAGAAGGCTGAAAAAAGCTAAGTGTCCTCCTCATAATCTTTCCTCTTCTGTAGAGGTGCAATAGAGAGCATCCTCTCCTGCAACTTCACAGTGCGGTTTGTCAGCTGCACAGTTACAAAAAGGAAGGTGCTACAAAGAGTGGTGAGGGTTGCAGAGAAGGTAACAGGTTCCAGTCTTACATCGATACAACAACTTTATTCTGCAGGAAGCATCCGAAAGGCCACCAAAATAATGCAGGACAACATGCATCCTGCACAAAGCATCTGGCATCGGGCATCAGGCAGGAGATATCACAGCATCTGCTGCAGGACTACAAGACTGAGTAACAGTTTCTACCCTACAGTGATTAGACTTCTGAACTCTGGCACTAGTCCCAGAGGTCTGGACACAATAAGTCAATTTTTATTTATTTGTGCAATATATACTTCCATATATTCCAAGTAAGGGCAATATTTATTTATTATATCCATTATATCCATAGTCAGTATTATTTAACTCACTCAAGTGCAATATTAAACAAATAACTTGAGCATTTCAATCTGTAGTGTGTTTTGGATTACTTTAAATAGGGTAGTTAATTTAACTCAGAGGAGGGTATTTTTTTCCGTATATGACTGTTGGTAAAAGTCTCTTCTCTTTCTTGCTTGTATTGGGAGTAGTATTGTATTGGTTAGTTACGATTATTCCTCTACTTGTATGTGTTATTTCACTTTCCTTTGTAATCAACAGAATTGAGCTGATGCACAGAGTTTAGTTTTGGCTACACGTGTGTAGTTCTAAATGAGTTCACTTTGACTTTGCTTAAAATATGTAGAGCTCTTGGGGTGCTTATTTTTTTTCTTAACATTTCCATTCAGCATCTGTTCTTCAAGAATATATATATATATATATATATATATATATATATATATATATAGGGGTAACCAAGATGGCTAAGTGAAGACAGTAACTTTTTAGAGCTCTGCATTATTAGATTTAAAAACAGGAAAATAATTATTTTTATTAGGAAGTTATGCTTCATTATAATTGATAATAGTTCAGACTATTCAACTTTCGATTTTTATAAAGTTTGATAAAAAAATTTCTGTCACTTTTACGTGGAGACCGCCACTTGAATGATGATGAGCAAGAGTATAGGCAATCCTATTCCATCTTCCTCATCTTCACCCCCAAGTTCCATAGTTATAAAATTTTTTGTCATTAATTGATAAAGAACCGGTACTTAAAACTGCATGGAGGAAAACACTTTGAAATATAAACAGCACTCAATAACATTTGATAATGACAGTGGACATTAGAAAAGGTTGCTGACCACTTGTGAAATCTTTTAGACTGAATGGTTTTTAGTCTCAAATCATCTTTCTAGCAAAAATTAAAACATATCTGTCAAATGGTGTAAGAATCATTAATACCTTAGAAGAAGCGTATGCTTTTGCTAAGAATAATAACCTCATACCAATGTCTTAAGACATGGATTGGTCATCTTCTCTGAAAAGAATTTTGTAAAAGAATACATGCTGACATGAAAAAAAGCAAAAAACAGATCCTATATCTACCAGTATTAGCAGATCAACAAAAACTGCAATCAAGCAATGACCTTTTCTTTGAACATTTTTATCTGCTTTTAGCCTATATTCATTTTACAACTGATAATTGCATTTATAAAATGTTTTATTCTTAATACTGAAAGGAGTTTATATCAAACAAATTTGTCAAGGATATTTTTCTATTCAAATACTCTTCAATGAAATGCGCTTCCCTAATATTGGACAAATTCACAGGAGTGATGTTTTAGTATTATTGTGTCATTCAAAGATCATATTTTTTCTTCAGGTAACTTTTCTCTTTTTATTTTACTTTAAATGTATTACTGAGAATATTTCTTAATCACAATATTTGCATTAATTGCTAAAAGCTCATTTTCCCATAGTAATCAGATTTACTAGTAATGTAACATTCTCATGTGGCTTTTGAGTCCTTTGCTTCCTTTTTATATGGGATGAACCAGTACGGAGCTTTTCCTAGCTCTCATATGCGTTTTGAATGCTTTATAGTATTGTTTTGATTTTCTGATGTTTTGACTATTATTGCGTGGGGAAATGCTCTGCTTTTTTTGTTAGTGCTTGGTTACTTTTCATAAGTATGGATGTTCCAGAGGGAACAGCTTATGTGATGGGCTTACATGCATGTTTCCTTCAGAAGGCAGTCATTTTTGTTGTTACGATTTGACATCTTTCAAATCGCTTGTCTGTTTTTACAGTCGCATTATCAAAACTTTTTTACTGATGTACGTACCTCGTAGCATACTGCACAAGCTCCCACATTAAATGGATATATCCTTGTAATAATATTTTCCCCAAAGGTTTACTTCTGTTCCATTATGCTACTTGCTGTTACAGGAGCACTCTGACTCTATGTTCACTTATATGCATTTCATCACATTTAAAAGTTTTGCAGTCATTATCACATTTAAGCTTTTTTTAACAAAGTGTACATGCTTAAATAATCTTTGTTCTTAATAACAACAAAATGATATGAATCTTGAGTTGTCTAGCGGTTAGAGTCTTTCATGTAGTAAATGCTCAGGTCCAATTTGCCTTACATTTAGTTAAGGGATCATATTTAAACAGAACAGTTTTAACAGTTTTTAGAGCACCTCCTGTTGTCACTTTTCCTTAATATAATCACTATCAGCCTTAACAAAATCTGCTGTATGCTACTCAGATAACATGATACTATTAACTTAGTTTTATTGTCAGAATTTATAAAGAAATACTTTACTAGATTAGTTGCCATGTCATTTGATGTTATTTTGTCCTTTTTAGTTCCATTCTTTTATGGTTGAACCTTTGAGCCGAGATAAACACATTAGTATTGATGTTTTGATTCCCACTTGCATTTAAATTTTATACCTATAAATATTCTTTAAATTGATATAGGTTTTCCTTAAAATATTCATATTTATTAGATCCTTATGAGTAATATGAAAGGTATACTGTCAGAAGTGGGATATGAATCATCTTTTTACATTACTAATTCATGTTATACAAAACAGGTCATAATAAGTATATAATTATAATGCTACTTATTTTTTTATAACTGAAGATGTTAGTAATATGATCAAATATATGTTTATATGTTTAATGCTGTTTCTCATTTATGGATATTTTGATTAATTACTTCATGTTTCTTTCATCAGAAATGCATATCTTACATATCTGACAACTATCTGAATGGTTAGTAAATATATTTCAGTATGTATCTATGTGTGTGTGTACTCATGCATACACACACACACACACACACACACACACACACACACACATATATATATATATATATATATATATATATATATATATCAAAATGGGTCTACTTTCTTTAAATGAAATTACGTTTACACAAAAGTTACCCGATATCCTTTCTCCAAAGCTTCATGACACCGAATGCATGGACTACCGAATGTCTTTCCAAGTGAAAAGAACTACTTGACCACTATGGGAAGAAACCTAAAAGGAGAAAAAGTAAACCCACCAAAGTGGGGGGGCTTTGCCCCAACACACTCCCTACTTAAATATACCCTCTCCAAGATCACATTAAACTGAAGAGAGGGCAGAGGCCACCATGGTGGCCAAGTGGTTCCTTTCACAGGGAAAGGAGTTTGGCAGTCCATGCATTTGGTGTAATGCAGCTTCGGAGAAATCGGGTAAATGACTTTTGTTTAAACATAATTTCATTGAAAGTAAGTAGACCAATATGTATATGTATATACATACATTTATATATATATATATATATATATATATATATATATATATATATATATATATACGTGTGTGTGTGGGTGTGAGTGTGTGTGTGTATTATGGGGTAAAATGAGGGGCTTATGCCTATATATTACTTTCTGATTAAATTGATATTCTTACAAATTTTTTTTGTACAAAATTTTGTTATGAAGTCACTTATACTCTATATTATTATAACTGCATGCTCTCTATTATCCCCTGTGAAACAAGTTTAAATTAACATATATTATTTTAGAATTTCATTACATCATTGAAGTAGGATATGTATCTGGTTTTAACTTTGTCAAAAGTGCTTTGTTAGGCAATTAATCTATGTTGTCTATATCTGACAGTATCTATGTTTTATTTGATTTATTTGATTTATACAGTATTTAATTTAAAAATTAGTTTGTGGTTTTATGCAAGTTGATATCTAAAACCCTTAATTTTATTATTGATTAAATATTAATAATGCTATGTATTGATCTTATAAAATTATAATATTGTATTCACAGTATAGCACAACAGATTTTCAGATATTAAGATGTTTATTCAAATAGTAATTCAGTTGATCTGAATTTAAAAAGACGCTTTATAAATAAAAACAATAGAAGTAATGTATGGCTTATCACAGATTTTAATTAAGTTTTTCTCTTCCTATATCTGGATAATCAGTCTAAATATATTATATATATATATATATATGTGTGTGTGTGTGTGTGCGTGTATATATATATATATATATATATATATATATATATATATTAGATAGATAGTTATTATTGACAAGTGATTTCATAATTCAAATAGCTGCACATTATAGCTCATTATGTATGCTTCATTGTTATTAAAGATGTATCTGTTAGAATATTTATTTATTGCTATGCTCAACTAGATAAGGTGTTTTTTTCTTATCCTTTTAAAATTATTATTCAGTGGAGGCTCTAGTGGATAATCTGATGAGTTTTTTATATGTTGGGTTAGGAATTTAGATAATACCATGTTTATTGTTAATTTTTATGATCTTATACATAATTATTATTTTTGTCCTTATCTCATTTTTTTCTTAAAGATTGCTTGTATTATTATTAATCCCCTTACTCCACAGTTACAAAAAAATCTACATTGTTTTATGTCATATTGCTTATTTCTTACAAGGGTAAAAAGAAAACATCTAAATTATTCTTGAATGGTTAGACATTTGCTATCTTTAGATGTTAATGGCTTAAACATTCCAAGGAAAAGATTAAATCTAATTTAGTTTCTGAATACATATAAAGTGGTCTTTCTCCAAGAAACTCACATTAAACAGGTAAAAAAAATTTACAATCCAAGTAAATATATAATTCTTGTGCAAGCCTCTTTTAAATTTAAGAGAAGAGGTGTCATGATTCTTTGGAAAAAAATCTAGAGTCTCCATTAATCATCCATAAATATGAAGATCAAGATGGTCTTTTTACCTTTTCTATTTTAAGATTCAATAATAGGCTATGGACTCTAGTAAATATTTATTGGTTTCCAGGTACGGGATAACATTTGGCTAGGAAACATCTAGACTTCATTCTTAATAATTATAAAGCAAATCTAATTGTAGGATGATATTTTAATTATATATTGGAATACTCAGATTCTAGTAATAAAATGAAGCTAATATTGACATCTACTGCAACAGCACTCATAAAATAGAAAGACAAGAATAGATAAAATACTAGTCTCTCAATACTTAATATCCAAGATTTCTTATTTAACATATTTCCTTGTCCTATCTCTGACCATGATGCTCTATTGTTAAAGTTTTCAGCTCATTTAAAAAAAAAGTATCTTCTTTAACCAAAATTCCTGCTTATCTAACTAAACTTTAAGAATTTAAACATTGGCTGATTACTGAATATTTTTATGGAAACTAACAACATTAATATAGTTATGATATAGGATTCATTGAAGCCCTACATTTTAAGTAAATCTTTAACTTGGTTTAAAAATAAAATTACGAAATGAAATTCTGAATTACAAAGTATTTAATAATTAATGCCAAATCTAAATTTACTAAAGATAATAAAACCATTATTAAGGAAATAGAATCATTAAACAAATATTATCTTGATATTTTATCTCATAAATCAAATCTAGCTCTAGAAAGAGGAAAAATCACTTTCTATTCATTATTTCCCAAACATATGCATAATTTATCAAGAAGAGTCAAACTGCAATCAAAAATGAATAATATTTTATAAGTGATACATGAGGGAAATAAGAAAAAATACACAGATATTGGGGATATTTGTGATGCTTTCAAATTTCATTACACTTTGCAAAATCAGAATTCTAACATAGATGATAAAACCTCAACATTAAATCTTAACTCCCTTAATATTAAGAAAAGTTTATCAAAACTAAAAGATGACTTACATAAACAAATCTCTTACAAAGAAATTGTTGACAAAATTAATAAATTCTAATCTAATAAAGCTCCAGGTATAGATGGTATAATAATAGAAATGTATAAATGTTTTCCTTGCTCTATCATTTCATTATTTGCATAAAACATTAATCGATGTTTACAGCTGGAAAAACCATCAGCAAAGCATTTAGTGGAATACCACATAAAAAGCTTGTGAAAAAATGAGGCAGCCTTTTCAAGGATATAAGGTAGCTGCATGGATAAAATACTGTCTAAACAGCAATGAACTGTAATCCATAATTTATGGAATCTTCTCAGATAACAGAACGGGTTGTTACAGGAAGGGCATCATTATAGTTTGCTCAGAAGCCTGTCCTTTCCAATATTTATATATAAGTTGGTTGCTCTTTTTCATACTAATAAGATATCAAAAGCTCTTTTTGATTATTTCTCAGTGGAAGCTCCCACCATTCCCAGTATAAACGGTCTTCCTAAAATACAAACATTTGAAAAATCTTCCTTTACAACCTATCGTCTCAGGGAATGGATGGGTGACTCTGAACCACTATCGATTTATATTGAACATCAACTTAAATCAGTGATTCAACAAGCAACCATGATTGTTAAAGACACTATATATTTGTTAGAAGCACTCTTTGATTATATGAATATGAAGCAAACTAATATACACTACATTATGGTTCTACTTGATGTGCACAGTCTCTTTACAGTAATACCAAATAGAGATAATCTAACGTTTCTTAAGCACTTTTTTGGAAGCCAATACTGATTTTGATTGTGCAAAGATTGATCTAATCTGTTGTCTTTTAAAAACTGTACTGCAAAACAACATCTTTGTTTTTGTTAAGAATGTCTATTGGCAGAGATGGGGTTTTGCCATGGGCACACCCTGTGCCAGTAGCTATGCTAATTTGGTATTGGCCGACTGGGCAGCCCTAAATGTGTTTAGTCATACCAAACCACATTTATCAGCATTGAAATTTTACAGACGATTTGTGGATGGCATTTATTTTATATAGGATGACACACTGGAACGTCTTAATAACTTTATCAGCTGTCTAGAAACAACCACAGACTTTTTGAGATTTACATTGCATTATTCATCCACAGTCATTGTATAATCTTATATCTGGGAATTCTAAGACAATGAAGGCAATATCAATACGGGCTTTACAGAAAGATGTGCAAGAAGAATAATATTTTAAACAGAAATAGTATGCACCCTCAGTTTACTTTTCTAATGTAATCAATAATCAGATGTGCAGACTGTCAAGGTTATCCACAAGAGATGAACAGCTCTCCTTGGCTATGAATAAAACAATGAATTTGGAGACAAAGGTTCTAGAAAACATGAGTTATATAAAGAAATGGTCAAAATAAATGCCATTAGGAATATTAGGGTGAAACCATATTGTCCTTGCCCTGGAGATACCTCATACCCAGTGGAAGAAAATGACATAAATATGGGCCCAGTTATGAGATCAATTAATGATAAAAAACAGCAAAATAGGCTCATCCTCACATATACCACTGACACCAAACATGTATGTGACAATATCAGAAGCAACTGGAAATTTTTGACACTTGATCCTATTCTGAAAGATATAGTTGGTGAAGAAACTCAGGTTGGGTTGAGAAAAAGTAAGACTCTGAAACAACTTTTGTGCCAACCCAAGAACAGATGTAATGCAACTAAATTGGATAGACGTGGCACAGTTCCCTGTAAAGTCTATTCTTAGTAGAGATATATTTACAGCAAGAATAAAGTTATACATCCAGTGTTCAGCACAAGATATTATTGTTGAAAATATGTGAATTGTAGTACCACCCACATGATTGCTACCTGTGCTTTGTGTGTATATTTTTATATATGTGAATTGTAGTACCACACACATGATTGCTACCTGTGCTTTGTGCTTATATTTTTATCTTGTCAAAACCAAAAAACAATTAAGGGAGTGAATTTGTAAACATGTCAGTGACATCAAGTTAAAAGATCAGAAAAGTCAGCTTTTTAAACTTATTGCTGATAACTCAGATCATCAATTTTATTTTATGGTTCTACAAGTAATTCATGAAAGTGTTTGAGGTGATGATATTGTATTATGGACTGAGCAATGTGAAATGAACTGGATACCCACATTACAAGCATATAAATTTACAGAACTGAATGCTAACGTGCCACTTAAACCCACCTTTAAGGGGTATAGACTACATAGAAAGTTTTGATTTATCACCTGGAAGGGTGTGTTAAGAAACAGTTGATTTGCTGGAGACATCCTATAAATATGTGAAAGAAGTTTTTAATGGCAGATCTAAAGAAGGCTCAGAGGCAGCCCAAAAACACTTATCTTGTTTTATCGTTTTATTATTTTTAAATAGTGTTTTTATGCTGAATGGCCTGGTGACCACTCCAGCTTGTTACCTATTATTACCTTTATTATTCTGCTGTGGTTCTTTAACTGCCACCCAAATTTTTTATTGGAATTTTGTGTATACTTTTTGTATTGGAAAGGCAGTATATGGCTGACAGCAATGAAAGAATTGTGACAGAATTGAAATTGGATTATCGACCGAGGAAGGGAACAACTTCAGAATTCAACTATTCTAAGAAACTTCTCAAAGCAAATGGCAACCCCTTGTTGAAGATGAACTTTATTGAAAATGAGACATCTGATGAGATTCAAGTACCAGACATGACAAATTTCATTACCAAAGTGAGAGAATTAGAGAATTTGTTCTATAAACTAAAACAATGGTTAAACTTAGGCCTCTAAGTATAATTTTATGGTGGAGACAGGCCTCTTATAGTTTTACTTATGCCAATATATGGCAATACGCATCCTGAACTTTGAAGAAAGTGGCAAGCCTTGAACATAGAACTAAGTTTTAATTAAATAAGATTACTTATTGACTATTTCACTCCCTTGGAAAAATAACTCATTAAGAATATAGAAACTATACAGCGAGAATTAGAACTTACTTATACTGATACTATATATACAGCAAAACTTGATAAAGTTTATATAAACATTTCCTCCTATGACACAAAGTTAGAATTCATAAAATCTAAGAAATTGGACAGAGATTATAGAGATTTCTAGAATGGCCACATGCTTACATGGCCACTGCTGAAAGGAAATGTAGATGTGGAAGATGGAAAGAACAAGAAAGATATAATATATGAAGACAAAGACAGCAACTGATGATAAGTGCAGCATAGTCCTTTGATAATGACTGCTGAAGAGACATTATTAGCCATAAATGATATACAAGAGCAGTCATCATATAATGATGTAAACCAAGGGGCTAGACTTAAGGAAAATAATACTCTTCCTTCAGTTTTTCCTAACCTGCCACTACAAATCCTCATCATGAGAAATACAGAGTGAATAAGATCTCAGAGGAGGTAGAGAAGGAAATGGAGACTCTCAATGGAATGGAGAGAGCAGCAGAGGTGAAGCAAATCATAGCTGAAGTAGATACACTGTTCATTAATCTTACAGATTTTGAGTTGACTTCACAACAATGCATTCTACTCAACAGAGGTTTAAGCTTTATTCCTGCTACACCTTCCCAATTAAGTGACATAGTATTAAGTCTGAAATTATTTGGACCCAATGTTATGGTAAAAGCCTTACATCAGCATGATAACTTAACTGTTCCGAATATATTGAAAAAGCAGGGTACATTCATACCACAGAATACAGCTGTTTTAGATACTTTTATAGAAGCGTGTGAACTAGAGGTTCATAGGTTCATAGGTTGGTACTAGGCTATCGGCCCTAGGGCCTATACAAGCCTAGCCATAACAATTCCCTGGCTATTTATTCCCACACTATTTATTTCCCTGGACCCCTGTCTAGCAGGGTGACTGATGTGATCCCCAGGGTGAATTTCCTTTCTCCCATCCAATCATCAATGTTCCTTTTGAAGAGGGCCAACGAGGTGCTCTGCTTGACATGTATGGGCAGTCTATTCCAGAGTCTGGGGAGTCTCTGGGTCAGGAACCTATCCCTCCAGCATGTTTTGTTTATTGTGATGACAAGGTTTAGCTCCCTGGAGCATGTGGCTCTGATGGATTTGGATTTCTTTAAGTGTAGCATGTCCAACAGCTCTGGAGTTTTTTAAGGAGGTCAGTGTAGGACATTTGCTTTAGGCATGTGATTCTTTTAGTGAGGTATTTCTGTGGCCTTTCCAGTTGTTGCAGATGTCTTGAGAGGTATATACCAAATGGGGCATTGTATTCTATAATGGGTCTAATGAGGGATGAGTACAGTGGGACAATGACCTCCTTTTTTCTGGATGAAAAGCTCTTAGTGATGAGGTGTGCCACATATAAGGATTTCCTGACTATTGTGGCGATGTAGTTATCGAAGGTGAGACCACTGTCCACCTGTGTACCTAAAGGGATTTCTCAACAGCTGTTCCTTGATGTTTAGACAGCATTTTATCCATGTAGCTACCTTATAACCTTGAAAAGGCTGCCTCATTTTTTCATAAGCGTTTTTGTGGTATTCCACCAAATGCTTTGCAAATAGTTATGTATCACACCCTGATAGCAAATACCTATATGACTATCCGCCTGAACCACATGCACCTAAAATTAAAATTCCCCCATCCAAAAAAATAAATAAAAATTTGTTGAATATCACAGAGTACCACATTTTTTCCCACATGAATACATACCTCCTGCCACTCGTGCTGCATGCTAACAGCTGGCAGTTGTTTGTGAACCCCACCCCAGGGAAGTTGTGGCAGTGCAAGGCCAGGAGCGTCCCACCCTCTTCCCAAGATGAGCATGCCCATCCTTCTCTGATAGCTCCACTAGATGCCCAAACCAGTATTTGAACTCATGTCACCTGAGCCATAGTCCTGACTTTATCATTCTATGCCATCGGAGGTAGCTGCCTGTAACTTTCTTCATTCTTTAGTCTGTTGAACCCCCCCCCCCCATAAGCTTTGAACAAACCCTGCTGTGAAAACCTCTTCTTCACATTTCTTTCCTTTAAACCAGCAGTTGCCTTAAAAAATTCTCATGGATCTTTACAAAGTGTTTTTTGTCCTTATTTATCTCCCATATGGGAAAGCATTTTCACAAATTTTAACGCATATACCTGAAGTTAGTCAAATAAGTACTACAAATGGGATAATATCTAAAACTGAATATGACCATTTTGTAATCACTTTCCCATCACCTAAAAAGGCTAACATCCAAACAACAAAAACAAAATATTAGGATTCAATAATTGTTCTCCTTCTCTTAAACACTGCTGTCTATAATTACAGAAAACAAATTAACTTACTGCTATTGCTAGGTCTACATTTTTGTGATACTCACTAATATGCAACCTTATCAATGAAACACACTGCCCGCCATTAAAGAAACAGTAATTATCTAAGACACCTGCTTACACTTTGAGAAATGACATCATATCACTCATAAGACCTTGTTTTTATCTATTCCTTACTGAAAAAAACTTTTGTCAAAATTCCCCCAGTCTCTTGGAACAGTATTTTCCTTAATATCAGATTTAAGAACAGCTTAATAACATTTAAGAAAGTGTTATATACTGCACTGAAAATTGTGCATATGTGCACATGCCTTATAAATGCATACCAATGCTCTCAAAACTATAACATCTCACTGGATGTCTTTGTCTGGCCTTTTTATTATTTCTGCCATAGTGTGCATCACATATTTCCTATCTTTTCACCTGTACTATTACTGTGCATTGCATCCTTTACTCAGTGTACATGACTACACATTTAACTACACTAGTTATCTGTCTCAGTTTATTTTATAAGCTGTCAAACTGTTGTACAGATTGCAATTTAGAATTCGCTGCTATCATTCCCCTTACAATCATTTCTGTTTTCATTGGTTTTCTTCCTGTTTCCTATACTTTGTATTGTTTCCTTTGTCATTGTCTTTTACATCTTACTGTTTACTAATGGTTAATATACTTGCCTACTTTGTATTGCGAATTCTCAGTGCATTGCCTGTCCATTTACACTGTTTAGATCATTTGTTTATTCAACCACGCCTATTTTTTCTCAAGTTATTGTACAATTCATGTTTTTGCTGTATTGTATTTGCCATTTTAGTGTGGGTCATGACCGAAACAGGTTGCATGACCAGATCACATACTCAGTTAACAAACAACTCTCCCCTCCATCTGTCCCTGAAGATATACCTGAAACTGTCTCACCACCAGTTAGCACACAAGACAAAGTCCTAAAAGTGCTGTCAAAAGCTGAAAATACTGCATCTATGGATCCAACAATATCTCTGGATGCATCTTAAATGGCAGGAAGCATGATTTAGCCGCACTTCTAAGAACACTGTTCAAACTCAGCCTGCATACAGATTTTGCACCAACTGAATGGAGAACAGCTACAGTCACTCCCCTGCATAAGGGAAGACATTCCACAGACCCATAAGTCTGGCCAGCCTCATATACAAAGTTATGGAAATATATATTGTGGAGCTAATCAGTCAGGACATGGAGAACCTCTAAACACTAAACCTATCTTAGTCTGCATTCATCAAAGGCAGGTCATGTTTACTCAAGCTGTTGGATTTTTTGAAAAGGTCACCAATGTAATTGATGAAGGCAAAATGGTGACCTGGCCAAAGCTTTGACACAATTCCCCTCTCAGGCATAAATAGCTAAATAGAGTAGGAATAAACCCTTATATCACCTGCCAGATTGACAAACAGCTCATAGATACGAGACAGATAACCAAAATAGGGGAGTTACCTCCACAAAAAGACCAGTCACCATTGGAGTTGTTCTGTGATGGAACATTCCCTGACTGACATCTACTTTTCTGAATTAAAAACTAATAGCAAAGACCTCTGGCTGACTAACTTTGCAGATAACTAGGAGCAGTCATTGAATCCCCAAATGATGTATCCATTCTGCAGGAAGGCTTATCCCAGATAAATAACTATTGCCAACATCATGGGCTGAAACTAAATGCCAAGAAATGCATTATTGTATCCTTTGGTAAGTCATCTATCTTAGGGAATTACCACATTAACAATACACCCCTAAGAGATGACCCAGTTGTTCGGGATTTAGGAACATATGTGGACAGTGACCTTACATTTGACCAACATGCGCCCATTGTTGTAAGAAAGTCCTTCTATATTGCACAGCTTATAAACAAAGGGATTGTGTCTAGATCTAGAGGAATTCATTGTCTCCCTTTACTCAGCTGTCATTAGACCAATCACTGACTATAATGCCCCCTTGGGCATGTATCTGTCCTGACATGCAACAACTGGAACGCCCATAGAGACACCTTGCTAAAAGGATACAAGCCCTGTCACTATCCTCAGTATCCTACTAAATTCTAAGAGGTGACCTATGTCTGGCATACAAGGCCTCCTCTGACCCAATACTGATGAATTTACTGCATATCAGTAGGTAAATTGGCATCAGAAATACTCAGTATTGGTATCTAAATGTCTTCTGTAGCATCAATAGAATAGTTTGGAGGGGCAGGTATATCTCACAGAGGATACTCTGGAGCAGACTCTCCATCCACATAAAATAAAGTTCATCTGTCCATATTGAAGTTTAACCTGGAGTTATGGATGGGAAACAGAACATTTCCCACTGAACTACCCCCTGTACTACTAATGGACAGAGGCATCTCCTAAATGCTTTATCCCTCAATTTTCTCTGGGATATATATTTATCATCCATGGGATGAGTAAGGCCAGTCTCTAACCAAATGGGATATGTTAATTTGAGCAAAAAAAAGGAAACTGGTAGGCTTAAAATGTCCTGCAAGGGCAGCTAGCCTATTATTTACCTATGAATGAATAAACATACAAACAAGCAGGCAATTAATTAAAATAAATGATAGATGAATAAATAAAGATTTAAAGCCCAGGCAGGTAGCATACTTAACTATTCACTAGATTTTTAGCAATGATTTTAATTGTCAGGTAGCACTTCACAAAATAAAAACCAAAGGCAAACTATTGAAAAGACAACAAGTGGCACAGTGCTAGCAAAACTGAAACTCTGGACCACAATTTCTGCACCAGCAACAAACAAAGTTTCAACGATTTTATTTGAAAATGAGCGCTTTCGGTAGAGAGCAATCTCCCCACCTTCATCAGATAATAGCTTTGTTTAAAACCACTCCTTATATATACGTAGCTTATTGTCAATTAATTAATTAACATAACTGCTACTAAAATGATTAGAACAACACAATTAAAACTGTTTGCTGCAATTTTGTTAAATGTAAACATGATTCCCAAAGTCAACAAATTGAAACTGGTAACTTGAAAATAAAGCACAACAAATTAAAATCAAATTAAAAAAGAATGCAAGTAATATCAACATGGTACGCAAAAACATTCAATAAATCGGGTTTTGCAATCCTTTAAATGCCTAAGACTTGTTAAACGGTAAAAAACCTAACATTTGTCATGTTAAAAATACAAAAATACAAAAATACATTTGTGTATGTGTGATGTATATATACATATTCTTATTTTAATATTTATATTTTGGTTTTAATTGTTTTGACTTACCAGAAAGCGTATAAAAAAATTTGTGAGACTTAATTACCTATGATTTGCATGCAGTATCCCAGATTACACATTAATGAAGTAAAAATATACAAAATTCTACTTAATGAAACAACATAATTTAGAAGTGAAAATGAAAAGGAGACATGTCTACATACAAGATGTGACGTGGTGAAAACAGTGTGACTGGTGTCCCTAGGACAGGTGCTGGCATCATAGAACACGCACTTTATAGAAAGGTCAAAGTGCAAAATTTAAATTAATAGAATAGAGGGAGCTGCATATTTCTGTCTCTCTTTACATTACAGTTTACTCTTGCTGCAAAGACAGTACAGAGTTTTTGAAGAAGCCAGTTAATCAATGCACGGAGTGATGTCACTGGAATGTCAACAGCATCCTGTAATGACGGACTCTGAAACCAGAGAGGAAGTTATTGTTTCATTGCTATCTCTCTCACCCTATTCTTCATGTTTGTGTAATCTTGAAGCTGGTGTATTTATATCTATCTATCTATCTATCTATATATATATATATATATATATGTATGTGTGTGTAGAGAGAAACACAGAGAGAGAGAGAGAGAGAGAGAGTTCATGAGGTGTAGAGCCTTGCCCTCACATGACTCCCTGTACTTAACTTTTGATCAAAGAGCGGTTTCCTTCCAATACTAAATCACCTCAATCCTGACCAATGAAACAATGCAATGATACATGTTCACCAGTAATTCAAGCATATCCCATAAAAGAGCATGGTGCATGCTACAATAATAGTTCACAACTACTCAATCACAGCCTCATACCACTGGGAGAGTTGTGCTGCCAAAGTGCAATGATTCATGTAGGATCGTAGGACATTACTAGGCTAATGGCCCAGGGACCCATATAAGCCTAGCCAAGTTCTACCCTTTATTTCCATGATCAGCACCTCATGCCCCTGTCCAAGAGGGACACAGGAACGAAACCCCGGTTGAATTTGGCCGGTTACCTATCCAATTGTGTCCAGATCTGTCCCTCCTGCAGGTTCCATTAATGTCACATGCTAGGTTGCGTCTCTAGAGTGCAGGAAACTGGTTGTACCATTTGACTTTGCCCAGATATGCAGTATTTCCAATAAAGCAGGGTCAGAGATTGCTTTATATGCAAGGCAGAATTGCCTCTAAGTAGTCTGTATGAAACAGAATAAAGTGGCAGTGATTTTAGATGATCCACATAGGACACATGCTGAAGACCTTGAATTTTCCTATTGAGGAACCTTTATGGTCTCTCCAATTACTGAAGGTGCTTGGAAAGGTACATACTAAAGGGGGTGTTGTACTCAATTATTGGACTGATGGGGAAAGAGTACAGGGAGGTTATAACTTCTTTTTTTCTAAAAGCAGTGTCGTTACTTATGAGATGAGCAATATAGAATGCCCTTCTTACCACTGTAGAGACGTGATGATCAAAGGTAAGGTTGCTGTCAACCTGTGTGCCCAGGTCTCTCACCATTGAATGCATACTTAGGGTGTTGCTACTCATGTGGTAGTTAGCAAAACATTGCTTTTACCAAAAAGGATAATACATTTTTTTGCGTTGACTTTAAGGCCATGACTTTGGCACCAATCCTTTGGTTTTGTAAGACCCTCTTGTAAGATTTTGACATCATTTGGTGATTCTGTGACTGCTCCCAGTTTGCATTTATCAACAAACCTTGTAGCCACAGACCTTTAGTTTTTGCTTGTCTTCTTCTTCTTTCAGCTTTTCCCAGTTAGAACTCACCACAGTGGATCACCTGTTTCCATTTCTTCCTGTCCTCTGCATCTTGCTCTGTCACATGAACCACCTGCATGTCCTCTCTAACAATATCCATAAACCTTATCTTGGGCCTTCCTCTTTTCCTCTTACCTGGCAGCTTCATCCTTTCTATCCTTTTCCCAATATACCCAGCATCCCTCCTCTGCACATGTCCAAACTAATGCACCTCGCCTCTGGCTTTGTTCCAAACCAACCAACCTGGACTGACCCTAAAATACCATTCCAATCCTATCTACCCTCGGCCACACCCAGCACAAATCTTAACATCTTCAACTCTGCCACATCCAGCCTGACCTCGCCTTTTGTCAATACCACTGTTCCAACCCCTCATAACATAGTCAGTCTCACCACCATTTTATAGACCTTCCTTTTCACTCTTAATGGTACTGCCTGTCACAAATCACTCCCTGACACTCTTTTCCACCCACTCCACTGCCTGTACTCTTCTTCACCTCTTCCACACTCACCATTACTCTGAACTGTTGATCCCAAGTATTTAAACCTCCACCTTCGCCACCTCTACCCTGCATCCTCACTCATTCCTCTAGCCTCCCTTTCATTCACACATATTCCGTCTTTAGTCCAGCTGACCTTCATTCCTCTCCTCTCTAGAGCATATTCTGAATTTAGCCTCAACCTGTTCCTTACACCCACTATATATCACAATGTTACTTGCAAAACATCATAGTCCAGGACTCCTGTCTGATCTTATCTGTCAACCTGTCCATCACGAGTGCAAATAAGAAAGGGCTCAGAGCTGACCCTTGATGTAATCCCACTTCCACCTTAAACACATATGTTACTCCCATGGCAGACCTCACCGTTGTCACACTATCCTTGTACATATCCTGTACATTTACATATTCTGCGGGGGCCCGGCTGGGGAAAGGATGTTTTTGGGGGGGGCCCCTGGGCCCCAAAAACCCCCGGTTTGGGGTTTTTTTTTTAAAATTTATTTTTTAATTTTTTTTCTCCTTTTGGGGAGGGGGAGAAGTTTGCACTGAACCTGTCAGCCAGTATGTTGGCAATGTCTGTAGGATCAGTAATCTTCACATCATTTTGAACCAGTTCTGAGCATATCTGGGAGTTTCCTCCTAGGTGTCTAACATAGCCAACGGAGGCCTTATGATTGTCTTTTGAGTCTTTAGCTATTTTCTCGAAATTTGCTTTGGATGATTTTATGAGAGCTCTTAGTTTTTACTTATAGTGATCAAGGGTGTCTTACCTTTTTAAGGATTTTGTTGTATCTTGTAGTAGCTTCCTCCTTTTATTGTAGAGTTTGTTTATGGCTGGGGTCCACCAGACTGGACGCTGCCTTTGGTACTAAGAGTCTTTGTTTTGTTTGGGATTGCCTTATCCATGCAGTCCTGCAGGTGCTGGTAGAAGGCTGTAAGTGATTCAGCGGCTTGAGTACTGTTTTCCACCAGCTCGGGGCCTTAAAGGAGACCACACTAGTCTTTAGAAGTGTGAAGCCCGCTTTTGAGAAGTTCTCACTGTGGTCTTTTATTTCAGGTGGGGTGGGATGAGGACCTCCAGCGAGATTAGTTTGTGATCTGATCTCACCAGTGAGGGTATACTTCCGTGTTGAACATTGTGCTCCCATGTTCGTGGATGATGAGATCAAGTATGCTATCTCCTCTTGTGGGATGTAGGACTAGTTGTTCCATGGCATTTGAGTTTATGGAATTCCAGGAACTTTTGGGCTAGGGTGTTTGGGCTTGAGTAGTGTTCCCAGTCTATATTAGGGTAATTGAAGTCACTTAGTATGATGGTGTTTGGTGATACATTTATCCCTCTAGTGTTTTCAGGAAGGCCATGTGAGGTTCCTGAGTTTGTGAGGGTGGCCTGTAACATGCTACAATTTGCAGAGCAGTTTTGCCTATGGTTAATTGCACCTGGATGGTCTCCGATGCATCGCGTTGCCACTCAGTCTTGAGGTGTGGGTGTCCTTGATGAATATGGATACCTCCTTTCTTGGTATTGTCCGGATTTTGGGGCCGAACGCATGATATGAGGTAAAACCTGATAGCGCTTGGGGTGCTCTCAGAGCCTTGAACCAGGTTTCTGTCACAGCACAGACATCGATGTTCTCCATACTGAGAAGGGCCTCGAAAGTGCATTTTGAGATTGAGACTTGGCATTGAGCAGCATTACCCTTAGTTTTTTTTCCTTTTGTGTTCTAGGTGGTAGGTTTAGAATTTGAGCCTGCCTAAAAAGGCACTATGGGGTGGTGAGCCTTTGCCAATATCCGGAACCTAGGGTGACAGGTGCAAGCCGTCCTCATAAGCAGCGTGGCTTGTCCAGCATGTCATCCCAGGCAGACAGATACTGGATCCCCTTTGAATGACACCAGTGTTTAAGCCAATTGTTAAAGCTGATCATCTTATCTCTGTATTGTGGCATCACTCTTGGTGAAGGTAGGATACTGCTCAAGGTCAGGGTCATACCTGCCTGGGCTACATAGTCAGAGAGCTCCTCAATGTCTCTTTTCATGTAGTCCAAGGAGGCACGCCTCAGGTCGCTTACACCAGCGTGACAATGACTGAGTCATATTTGTACTTGCTGTTGAGAGACCTGAGTGCTCGTTATGTGGCGGATTCTAGCGCCCGACAGGCAGCTTACTGTGACCTTCTCCTTACTCAGTCTGGTGAGCGACATCAGTGTGTCTGACTATGGAGTCACCAATGACTAGTGTGTCTGGCATTGTGTTTGGCCTTAAGGGCTGTGACTGTTTGACACTCTGACTGTGAGGTCTATGTGTTGCAGGTGTTGTGTTCTGAGGTGGTGGTTGTTTGGGTGTCTGCTTTGGTGGCCTCTGCTGTTTTGGTAGATTTTGATCAGAGCTCCAGTATGTCTTTGTGTGTTTATGTGTATGATTTGAGGTTGTAATGGTGCTATGTGAGACTGGGTCTATAGTGTGTGTGGTAACCTTCTCCTCCTGACTGGTCTTGCCAGTCCTGTGTTGAGAGAGCTCAGCCTCCAGTTTGGCCGTGATAGTTGCATCTCTCGCATGTATTTGTGTTTTGTGGGAGGAGGAGAGGGTTGTTCTGTGTACATGAGGCAATTGTAACATTGCCTCAGTATTCCCAGGTTCACCAGCTGAGCAGGAGAGGACACTAGCAACTGATCCTCGACATGCTAGAAGGATAGACAAAAACTTTAAAAAGATTCAGGGGACGTGGGTGACCGAGAAATGGGGGTTACCTTTTTGGGGTACTATCTATGACAAGAGTGCCGTATCAAGGTAATAATAAGTACTGTAGGAGCAAGTGCTAGGTTTAATAGATAGAGAATAGTCTACTTGGAGTCAAGTGAGATGATCTTTTTAGTTATAGGATGCTGATTAGATCAGTAGTATAGTTCGAGGAAGGTAGTTTTAAGGAAAATTTGAAGAGGACTTTAGGTAGCCCGAATAGTTTAAACCTGCTCAACCGGCGCTGCCCTAGTGTGCAACAGTGGCAGCTCTGGCTTCTAAATCAAACAGGCTAGCGTTTAACGCTACATCAAGGCTTTTATACCAGGGGCTGAAAGCTAGAAACTGGCCCAAAACGACCAATAAATTACTAGTTACTGGCTGAAACCTCACAAACTGGACAAAGGCAGCTCAATGCTTCCCACTCCCACTGGTAAGCAAGGTAACTTCCTCTCCCCAAATAAGGCAAGGAAACAGTACACAGGAACTACAACCAAAGCCCAGGAATCAGCAACTCTGAAACTGGACTAAACTAGTAAAGCAGGAAAACAAGAGATATTTTTCTTTTTTTTTTTTTCACAGAACAGGCAGAAACAGGTACAGCAAACACTTATAAATGCTATGAATCAGCTACTACAGCTTACACAGAAGAATTTGCTACAAATACAGTCAAATAGTAACAAACAAGGATTCCAAGTGCAATATTAAGTTAAATGCAGTAAAAACAGCTTCAGTGTAACAGAAAGGCATAACACAGTCGCTAGGTATTCAGATGTGGAAAGCAACAAAAATTATACTTAGTATCAAGAAAAGTCGCTTATTCAGCTCAGAAGGGCAGAGTGGCCATGGACAGAGGCATCTCCTAAATGCTTTATCCCATGCATGGGTCCCCTCAATTTTCTCTGGGATATATATTTATCATCCATGGGATGAGTAAGGCCAGTCTCTAACCAAATGGGATACGTTAATTTGAGCAAAAAAAAAAAGGAAATTGGCTAGGCTAAAAATGTCCTGCAAGGGCAGCTAGCCTATTATTTACCTATGAATGAATAAACATACAAACAAGCAGGCAATTAATTAAAATAAATGATAGATGAATAAATAAAGATGTAAAGCACAGGCAGGTAGCATACTTAAATATTCACTAGATTTTTAGCAATGATTTTAATTGTCAGGTAGCACTTACCAGAAAGTGTATAAAAAAAATTTGTGAGACTTAATTACCTATGATTTGCATGCAGTATCCCAGATTACACATTAATGAAGTAAAAATATACAAAATTCTACTTAATGAAACAACATAATTTAGAAGTGAAAATGAAAAGGAGACATGTCTACATACAAGATGTGACGTGGTGAAAACAGTGTGACTGGTGTCCCTAGGACAGGTGCTGACATCATAGAACACGCACTTTATAGAAAGGTCAAAGTGCAAAATTTAAATTAATAGAATAGAGGGAGCTGCATATTTCTGTGTCTTTTTACATTACAGTTGACTCTTGCTGCAAAGACAGTACAGAGTTTTTGAAGAAGCCAGTTAATCAATGCACGGAGTGATGTCACTGGAATGTCAACAGCATCCTGTAATGACAGACTCTGAGACCAGAGAGGAAGTTATTGTTTCATTGCTATCTCTCTCACCCTATTCTTCATGTTTGTGTAATCTTGAAGCTGGTGTATTTATATCTATCTATCTATCTATCTATATATATATATATATATATATATATATATATATATATATATGTGTGTGTGTGTGTGTGTGTGTGTGTGTAGAGAGAGACAGAGAGAGAGAGAGAGAGAGTTCATGAGGTGTAGAGCCTTGCCCTCACATGACTCCCTGTACTTAACTTTTGATCAAAGAAGCAGTTTCCTTCAATACACAAATCACCTCAATCCTGACCAATGAAACAATGCAATGATACAAGTTCAGCAGTAATTGAAATGTATCCCATAAAAGAGCATGGTGCACGCTACAATAATAGTGCACAACTACTCAATCACAGCCTCATACCACTGGGAGAATTGTGCTGTCAAAGTGCAATGATTCATGTAGGATCGTAGGACATTACTAGGCTAATGGCCCTAGGACCCATATAAGCCTAGCCAAGTTCTACCCTTATTTCCATGATCAGCACCTCATGCCCCTGTCCAAGAGGGACACAGGTGAAACCCCCGGGTTGAATTTATGGTTACCTATCCAATTGTCCAGATCTGTCCCTCCTGCAGGTTCCATTAATGTCACATGCTAGGTTAAGGTCTCTAGAGTGGGAAACTGGTGTACCATTTGACTTGTAGATATGCAGTATTTCCAATAAAGCAGGGTCAGAGATTGCTTTATATGCAAGGCAGAATTGCCTCTAAGTAGTCTGTATGAAACAGAATAAAGTGGCAGTGATTTCAGATGATCCACATAGGACACATGCTGAAGACCTTGAATTTTCCTTTTGAGGAACCTTCATGGTCTCTCCAATTACTGAAGGTGCTTGGAAAGGTACATACTAAAAGGGGTGTTGTACTCAATTATTGGACTGATGGGGAAAGAGTACAGGGAGGGTATAACTTCTTTTTTTTTCTGAAGGCAGTGCCATTACTTATGAGATGAGTAATATAGAATGCCCTTCTTACCACTGTACAGACGTGGTGATCAAAGGTAAGGTTGCTGTAAACCTGAGTGCCTAGGTCTCTCACCATTGAATGCGTACTTAGGGTGTTGCTATTGATGTGGTAGTTAGCAGAACATTGCTTTTACCAAAAAGGATAATATATTTTTTGCATTGAATTTAAGGCCATGACTTTGGCATCAATCCTTTGGTTTTGTAAGACCCTCTTGTAAGATTTTGACATCATTTGGCAATTCTGTGAGTGCTTCTAGTTTGCATTTATCAACAAATTTTGTAGCCACAGACCTTTATTTTTTGCTTGTCTTCTTCTTCTTTCAGCTTTTCCCAGTTAGGGCTCGTGACAGTGGATCACCTGTTTCCATTTCTTCCTGTCCTCTGCATCTTGCTCTGTCACACCAACCACCTGCATGTCCTGTCTAACAACATCCATAAACCTTATCTTAGGCCTTCCTCTTTTCCTCTTACCTGGCAGCTTCATCCTTACTATCCTTTTCCCAATATACCCAGCATCCCTCCTCAGCACATGTCCAAACCAATGCAATCTCGTCTCTCTGGCTTTGTCTCCAAAGTGTCCAACCTGGACTGACCCTCTAATATACTTATTCCTAATCCTGTCCATCCTAGTCACACCCAGTGCAAATCTTAACATCTTTAACTCTGCCACATCCAGCTCTGACTCCTGCCTTTTTGTCAATGCCACTGTCTCCAACCCATATAACATAGCTGGTCTCACTACCCTTTTGTAGACCTTCCCTTTCACTCTTACTGGTACTTGTCTGTCACAAATCACTCCTGACACTCTTCTCCACCCACTCCACTGACTGTACTCTCTTCTTCACCTCTCTTCCACACTCACCATTACTCTGAACTGTTTTTCCCAAGTATTTAAATTCATCCACCTTCGCCAACTCTACTCCCTGCATCCTCACTATTCCTCTAGCCTCCCTCTCATTAACACAGATATATTCTGTCTTAGTCCTGCTGACCTTCATTTCTCTTCTCTCTAGAGCAGATCTCCATCTCTCCAGGGGCTCCTCCACCTGTTCCCTACTCTCATTACAGATCACAATGTCATCTGCAAACATCATAGTCCACGGGGACTCCTGTTTGATCTTGTCTGTCAACCTGTCCATCACCAGTGCAAATAAGAAAGGGCTCAGAGCTGATCCTTGATGTAATCCCACCTCCACCTTAAACACATCTGTCACTCCCACGGCAGATCTCACCAATGTCACACTTCCCTCGTACATATCCTGTACCACTCTTACATACTTCTCTGACACTCCCGACTTCCTCATACAGTATCACAATTCCTCTCTAGGAACCCTGTCATATGCTTTCTCTAAGTCCACAAAAACACAATGCAACTCCTCCTAACCTTCTCTGTACTTCTCCATCAACACTCTCATAGCAAACATCGCATCTTTAGTGCTGTTTTCTGGCATGAAACCATACTGCTGATCACTAATCATCACCTGCCTTCTTAACCTAGCTTCCACTACTCTTTCCCCATAATTTCATGCTGTGACTGGATCAGTTTTATCCATCTGTAATTACTACAGCTCTGCACATCACCCTTATTCTTAAAAATTGGTACCAAAACACTTTTTCCCCACTCCTCAGGCATCCTCTCACTTTCCAAGATTTCATTAAACAATCTGGTTAAAGATTCCACTGCCATTTCTCCTAAACACCTCCAAGCTTACACAGGTATGTCATCTGGACCAACAACCTTTCCATTCTTCATCCTCTTCATAGCTATCCTTACTTCCTCCTTGCTAATCCATTGCTCTTCCTGATTCACTATCCACACATCATCCAACCTTCACTCCTTCTCATTCTCTTCATTCATAAGCCCCTCAAAGTACGCCTGCCATCTGCTCAACACACTCTCCTCGCTTGTGAGTATGTTTCCCTCATTATCCTTTAACACCCTTACCTGCTGCACATCTTTTCTAGCTCGATCCCTCTGTCTAGCAGATCGGTACAGGTCCTTTTCTCCCTCCTTAGTGTCCAACCTTTCATACAACTCTTCATATGCCTTATCCTTACCCTTCGCCACCTCTCTCTTTGCCATGCACCTCATCTCCTTACATTACTGTCTACTTTCTTCATCTCTCTGACAATCCCACTTCTTTGCCAACCTCTTTCTCCGTATACTATCCTGTACTTCCTCATTCCACCACCAGGTCTCCTTGTCCTCCTTCCTCTGTCCAGATGTCATACCAAGCACCTTTCTAGCCATCTCCCTTACTAGCTCTGCTGTAGTTACCCAGCTATTTGGTAACACTTCACTGCCACCCAGTGCCTGTCTTAACTCTTCCCTGAACTCCACCTCACAATCACCCTTTTTCACCATTTGATCCTTGGTGACCTTTAGTTTTTGCATGTACTTCAGAGAAATAGATTCCAAACAGCAGAGGTCCCAGGACTGATTCCTGTGGAACACCACTGGTTACAGGTCTGCTGTTGGAGGTGGATTCCGCTATTTTGACTATATGGGTTCTACCAGTGATCCAATTAGTCCAGGCCTTGGTGACTGTCTCAAAGAGGTCCCCCAGGTTTAACAGGCATGATTTCCATTTGACAAATCCAAACTGAGTAGGGTCAAGTGTTTGGAGATTACCTATATCTTTGCTGATAAGGTCCATGATGATTTGCACCATGGCCTTGCAGATATGGCTAGTCAGGTTAATAGGTCTATAGTTTCTGGGTCATTGGAAGCCCCACCTTTGTGCAAGGGAATAACAGTGGCCATTTTCCATTCAGCTGGTTCAACTCATCTGGCTCAAGCCAGTTAATCAATGCATGGAGTGATGTCACAAGAAAGTCAACAGCATCCTGTAATGACGGACTCTGAGACCAGAGAGGAAGTTATTGTTTCATTGCTATCTCTTTCACCCTATTCTCCATGTTTGTGTATCTTGAAGCTGATGTATTTATATCTGTATATATATATATATATATATATATATATATATATATATATATATATATATATATATGTATGTGTGTGTAGAGAGAGACAGAGAGAGAGAGTTCATGAGGTGTAGAGGCTTGACTCCACATTGTGGGAGGTGCTATGTGTTTTTGTTTCTTTGTTTTGTGACTTTGTGAGTGTAGCTAATTTGAGTATCAGCCTTCCAAGCTTTTAGATGTTGTGTGGTTGAATATTTATTTTATTTTATTTTATTTAACATTTGTTGACCAGGAAAGTCCGACTAGGATATGCAAGGCAGAAATTGCCTCTAATTACTCTGTATGAATAAAGTGGCAGTCATTCAGATGATTCACATAGGACAGATGCTTGACCTTGAATTTTCCTTTTGAGGAACCTTTGTGGTCTCTCCAATTGCTACAAGTGCTTAGAAAGGTGCATACTAAAAGGGTGTTGTACTCAATGATTGGACTGATGGGGAAAGATACAGATAGCTTCTTTTTTTTTTTTTTTCTAAAGCATTAACGTTACTTATGAGATAAGCAATATAGCCTTGCCCTTCTTACTGTAGAGACGTGATGATCAAAGGTAAGGTTGCTGTCGCAGAGGTATAATTTTTACCAAAAGGTATAATGATACATTTTTTTTGCATTGAATTTAAGGCCATGACTTAGGCACCAAATCCTTTGTTTTGTAAGACCCTCGATTCTGATGTTGACCAGTTTGCATTTTCTGCATTTATCAGCAAACTTTGTAGCTTTAAACCTTTGTATTGCAGACCTTAAATTAATTTTTAGACTCAGAAATCTAGATTCCAAAGACCAGAACACCACTGATTACAGGTCTGAACACCACTGATTACAGGTCTGCTGTTGACTATTTATTTTATATGGGTTCTATCAGTGAACCAGTTAGTAACCAGTTTTAATTGATTCTAGCTGGAGACAAGGCTGATTCCTATGGGTGGAGTTTGGGTGAAGTGCTTTGAGTGTGGCTAAGTTTAAAAGCCTTGGCTAAGTTTAGTATTTGTGTGCACAAATTTCCCCTAGTCAGGGCCCCGGTGACTGCAGTAAAGAAGTCCTTAACAGGCAATAGGCATGATCTCCTCAAAATCCAAACTGAGTAGGGTGAAGTGTTTGGTGATTACCTATATCTTTTTTGATAAGGTCCATGATGATTTGCTCTATGTCCTTGCAGATATGGCTAGTCAGACTAATAGGTCTATAGTTCCCAGGTCAGTGGATGCACCACCTCTGTGCAAGGAATATCGGTGGCCATTTTCCATTCAGCTGCGATGAAGCTGGTGCTTAGACTATGATTGAAAAGAGTACCCAATGGTGTTGCTAATTCTTGTTGCAAACCATGTAAGATGCAGCCTTGGATGTTATCAGGTCCCATAGATGCTGTGTTTTTGGCCTTAGAGTGGGTGTTTATGACCTGCTCTTTAGATATACAAGGTAGTGGACGGGTGATAGGGATGTCATGGGGTATGTGTGGTGAGGACAGGGGAGTGAAGTTTTCACAGAACCTGCCAGTCAACAGGTTAGCTATGTCCACAGGTTCAGTATATGTGGTATCATTAACTATAATTTCAGCACAAATCCGGGCCTTTCCTTTTCAGTTACAGATGTAACTAAAGAATGCCTTATGGTTGTTCTTAGTTGAGGAAGCTAATTTGTATTTATAGTTTATTTTGGAGAACTTCACAAGAAGTCTTATTTGCTTGTTTAAGCTGAGGAGTGAGTGTTTCCAGTTTAGGGCTCACTCCCTCTTACTCTTAGGTAACAATTTCATGTTTATATTGTAAAGCCTGTTAACGGCAGCTGTTCACCAGGCAGGTTTGCTCTTCCTCTAGGATCTTGTTTTAGTGCTAACAGGTACTGCTAAGTCAATGCAGATATGCAGGTGTTAGCATAAAGCACTAGTGTAGAACTCTGCATAGTTGCCAGTTCCATCTGAAGAGGGAGGTGCAGTGAATTTATTTATACCATCCAGTAAGAAGTTACAATCTGCTTTGGCAAAGTTTTTTAGTTTAGTTGTTGTTGTGGGGGGGGGGGGTCAGGTGTGATAGTTACTTCAAATGATACTGATTTATGGTTAGATCTCACTAGGGAAGACCTCACAGCAGTGGTGCTATAGTGGTGCCCCATATTGGTAAGCACCAGATCCAGGATGTTGGCACCCCTTCTGGAGGCATCAACCAGCTGGTCCAAGGTACTGGAGTTAACAAAGTTGAGGAACCTTTGGGCAAGTGAGTTTGAGCACAAGTAATTTATCCAGTCAATGGATGGGTAGTTAAAGTCACCCAAAACCATGGTGTTCAGATGTATTTTGATAGACTCAAGTAAATCCAAATAGTCAGAGTGGGTGTCCTGATTCATGGAGGGGTTGCTGCAACTGGCAATGACATGAATAGGTGTCATACCAGCAGTTAATTGCACCTGAAGTAGCACCAGGGAATCCTACTGTTTAATCAATCTGGAGGTGTATTTATCTGGGAATATTGATACACTGCCTCCTTTAGTTTTCATACCTTCAGTTTGAGGTCTGAAAGTGTGGAAGGAGATGTAACCCAATATGGTTAGGGTGCTTTCCACAGCCTTGAACCAGGTCTCTGTGACTGCACAACATCTTCCAAGATGAGGACTGCTTCCAGTGAGTGCAGCTTCATGTTAAGACTCCTAGTGTTTAGCAGCATAACCTTGAGATTGTTGTTTTTAGATTGAGTTTTTATGCTGGGAATTTTGTCCTTGAGACACTTCCTAGAAAATTCACTATGGGGGTGGCAAGAGCCTTAGCCAGTAGCCAAAATCCCTAGGATGACAGATGAAGACCATATCTGGCAAAGCATCAAGGTCTGTTGATCATGGCATCCCAGACTAACAGATACTGGATCCCCTTAGAATGACACCAGAAACTAAGCCAGTTATTGAAGTCAATGATTTTCTGTTTGTATTGAGGCATCATTCTAGGTGAAGATAAAATGCTGCTTAAGGCTAGGGACATACCTGCCTGAGACATGTAGTCCAAGTGCTCAGTCGTTTATCTCTTCATATAGTCTAGCGAGGTACATCTCAAGTTATGCACATCAACATGGACTATGACAGAGTCATAAAAGTACCTGTTGACAGACTTGAGTGAATATGTGATATGGTGGATCCCAGCACCTGACAGACAGTTGTCTGTGATCTTTTCCTTATCCAGCCTGGTGAGCTGAACATCTGTGTGTCTCACAATGGAATCACCATGACTAATACGCTTGGTTTTGTGTTTTGCTTTAAGGGATTGACAGGTGAGACACTGGTGCATCAGCTATTATATGTATTGTGTTGTGCAGAGGAAGTATTATGTGTAGCGTGCACGTGTTTGTGTTTGCTGTACATCAGTAATTGAAATGTTATCTCATAAAAGAGCATGGTGCATGCTACAATAACAGTGCACTATTATTGTAGCATGCACTATTATTGCAGCATGCACTATTATTGTAGCATGGTGCATGCTACAATAATAGTGCACAAGTGCTCGATCAAAGCCCCGTATGACTGGGAGAATTGTGCTGCCAAACGTTCCGTTTCCAATTATCAAATTTTAAACTCAGCTTCCATGAAACATACCTTTGAGATGGCTTGCATGGCCACCATAAATAGTTTGTATAAATAATTATGTAATAATCCCTTGTTCAACAATTTAATGTGAATCACTAGTGCCTGACAGACTAAACACGTCAAACAACATTAACCTGTGTCCCCTTTGTGGTACCTTTGGGCCCCAGCCTCTGATACTTTTAACAATTTAAGAAAACTACCTAAAAGTACAGGCCTTAGTGGTGATATATGAATATCAGCTAGTTGTTATAAATAATGTTCTGCACAGACGGGTTATGATGCATTCTTTTTCTTATAGTGTGAATACAAATTGTGGGCACTGCAACTTGCACAATTGACTTGCATAACACTTGTATAAACTTTACATAAATATTTTTCTTGGCATCTAGCATAAAAAAGAAGAAAAAAGGAGAGAGAGAGAGAGAGAATGACAAAGGTTAAGGAACACAGGCTCTTACTCTTTTGTTGAAACTTGAAGAACCAGACAGTTTACTTATTCAGTCTACCCTAAATTTGCAGCTTGATATACAAGAAATATTGCTACATTTCATCCAGCTGTTTGCTTCATGCGGATACTTTTTCATTGGTTGAATTTACAAGCACTTGTAGTAGTCAAATACCAATTTTAAAAATTAAATTAATTTTGTTGACTTCACAGGTAAATGCTACTGATGAACAAGGGTATATAAAGAACTAAAATACTGGTGGTTTGTGATTTTCAAAAGGCATTGCTCTATGAAGAGTTGAATTTTGGCGGAGTAGAAATATTCTGAAAATGTCTGGGAATGACACAACCACATACTTGTGAGCAGTGTACTCTTCCCGACACCCAGTAAAAATATGATTGATTTTTACTAATATTGATTGACAGCAGGCATTCACATGAGTCGGGGTCTAATTGGTTTAATCAGTGGCCAGCTGGCGGTTTATTCAGGAGTGCGAAATGCAATCAGTATAAAAGAAATTTATGTAATCAGATCTCCTGTTTCTCTGAGATGTATTAAGCTTAGAGCTGATTATATAAGTAAAGGCTGTATGGGGTGAAATGCCCTTCATGAGGTGTGTGTCCTCAAAAAATATCTTTTGTGGATTCTACTCTGAATATAATAATTTTTGTCCAGAAACAAGAGTTAGATAAATCAGACCACAAATAGATGTCATGGAATCACTTCACTGTCTCTTCCATTTCCTGAAAAGGTGGTCAGTGATCTTTACCTCCGGTACCTGCACAGTCTGTCAGCAATCAGACTTTTCTCCAAATACAGTACAACACTGATCACTGCTACAGCCTTCCAAATGCCGTCATTTGATTTTTAAATCTCACTCAGCTGGTATGTTTCTAAATCTCACTCAGCTGGTATGTTTCTTACTGTTCTCTCTCACAAATCAGTCTGCCCATTAATTTTAATACATGACTGACTCATTGCGTAATGTGTTTTACCAGAAAGAAGGCTTTGCACACAACACTCATTAACACACATGTTCCATGCAAGATCACTCGCCTGCTGTTGTTACTAAAATAAGTTGCAAATTCTAAAGCTAGACCATCAACTGCATTTTATCTACTTGTCTATTATCTGACCTCATTAACAGGCTAAAAGTCTCAAAAAGCCAAATGCCATATTAATAGGGTAACTGTAGCTCTAAACTTTTCCTGATTTTGCAGAAAGTCCTGTTTTTGCACTGTCCTTTAAAATTTTGTGATTTTTTTTTTTGACAAATCACTAATGCCAGACATTATATCTGCTGTTGTAAAATCAGTTATATTGGCTGTTTAATTGAAACAGAGTAATATTAAACATTCACTCGAAACAAGAATACACTGAAAAAAACACCACGGGAGCAGGAAATGAGCTGTAGAATCCTTTACTTCACAGCTCGTAACTGCATAACTGGTACCTCGGCTTTTCGCCTTCAATAGATACAATATATCAAACGCAGCCACTTTTTTAAATGTATCAAAATCCTTAATGACTGATTAATTTAACTTAAATTAATCTAAATCAGTTTAAAGTGACATATACCACATGTTTCCATATAAATTTAGACATACAAATTTAAACACATCATTTAAATTGTAAATATTAATAAGTATACTTTGCAAAGTCTGTCCTCATATTAGAAATATTTAATGTCCACAAGCAAACACACCAGAAAGTTCCTGTGAAACACTAAAACACCCCATATTTAAGGACTCCTTCAAATTGGCATAGTGCCCATAGGAAAATATGATAAATCTAGGAAATAATTTCCCCACATTAACATCCTCACATACAACATGCCACAAATCCAAAATAATTTTTTCTCATTTTTTCAGAGAAACCAGAGAATTTGGATACGAAAAAGAGATCCTTCCCCTCAACCTCACCTGACACATTGCTACAATAACTATTCTCATACTTTTAGTTCTATATTTTCCTTTTAAAACTACATCCAAGGCATGTTGCAAAACATCTTCACTATACCCTCTTTTAGCCTCCAAAAGAAATTCCATCTTACAACCCTCTTTAGAGGTGTTTACGGCAATGCGCTTAAATTTACCCATAGGCAAGGAATTAAGCAAATGGGGAGGCTGCATGCTATCTGCTGTGAAGTAAAAGATTCTACAGCCCATTTCCTGCTCCTGTGATGTTTTTTCAGTGTAATATTAAAAATTGTGTATATTTTTGGGCATTTGCCTCACATTATTTTGTCTTTATCCAAAATTTTTAATCAAAGAAGCTGAGAGCTTAATGGATAACTCTGGGTAAAATGTTCTTCTAGTAGTTTATGTAAATTGCAGAATAATATTGAAATGTAGGCTAATAGTACAGGGATTAAAAGTCTTTCAGCTTTTCACGGTTAGGGGTCAGCACAGCGGATCACCACTCTGTAATGACTGGCAGTGAATTTTTAGTGTTGAGTTGCCAGCCCAGTGCCCAACCTTCAATGAAGGCACACCCACACATGCATCTAGCAGCATGTCTTTAAAGTCCACTTGACCACAGGGGGGACATGTAGTCTCTGCACAAAAGGTGCTCCAGCCAAGAATCTAACCAGAGAACCTCTTGCTGTAAGGCGACAATGCTAACTGCTGCACCAATGCAGCCTATAGTGCAATAGTACAGGGATTAAACTGCATAAAACACTGCAAACAAAAACAGAAAAACATTTAAATAATCTAATTCCATCTCTTCAGCTATTTAAGTTTTAGGCCAATATATATTTCAACTGCTTAAGCAACCAGAATTATATAGTTCCCTTTTCAAACTGTCTGTTGAAGAAAAGTCATTTAGAAATAGTTCTGTGATCACGCTTGACTGCATGCTATGGGTTCCTACATAGTCACAGTTTTGTTGAGTAGTGCACAGTTAAACCTTGTGCTAAGAGCAATAACTATCCATCTTTTTATTGTAGGCTGATGCATACAATATATAGACAGTACATTTTCTGTTCTTTAATCTCCTGTAGAATGTTTGGCATCTTCTTTGAAAATCAATTGGTAGTTTATTACTGTTCCTGTTATCATTAAATTAGTTGATAGAATTATTTACCATTAGCTCTGGTGCAGTTCACTGCAATGGTTTGCTTTACTCAGGCAGCCCATGAGTGTACCTATGGTGTGTTATTTTCTTAAAATAAATAAAATATGTATACTGTTGTATAGGAATCTTATGGTGGTATGTATAGTCATTGTACATGTGTGCATTGGGTATATGTGCCAGCTGCACACATGCAAGCATGATGTGATTCAGAGACATATGTTACATGTGTGCAATACTTGGAAAGTGTGATCCAGAGACAGAGCATGGCACCCCACCTAAGTACCATTTTCAATCATAGCCTCACCTCAGGCTTTGTGCCCACTGAATGGTGCACAGCAACTGTTATCTCACTCCACAAAGGGGGAGCCAGCACAGACCCCAGGAATTACCGCCCATTAGCCTAACAAGCCTGGTCTGCAAGGCCATGGAATGTATCATCATGGAACTTATAAACAAAGACATTGGTAATCTCCAAACTCTGGACATCACCCAGTTCAGGTTTGTAAAAGGCAGATCATGTCTCCTAAACCTGATAGACTTCTTTGAAGTAGTCACCAAAGCCGTAGATGAGGGTAAGGTGGTTCACATAGCCTATCTAGATCTTGCCAAGGCTTTCAACACCATCCCCCACTCTGGAATTATAGATAAACTCACTAAACTAGGTATAAATCCCTATGTCACACGATGGGTTGCCAACTGGCTCACTGACAGAACCCACACTGTGAAAGTAGCAGACTCCAAATCCGACTTCAGACCAGTGACAAGTGGAGTACCATCGGGTTCAGTCCTGGGTCCTCTCCTGTTTGGTATCTACTTATCTGAAGTACAGACTAACACAGGAGGTCTTTGGCTAATGAAGTTCGCAGATGACTGCAAACTAGGATCCCTAATTGAAACTCCTAATGATGTGGACATCCTACCAAAGGCCCTCACTAAGACAGATGCCTGGTGTCAAAGCCATGGCCTCAAGCTCAATGCCAAAAAGTGCATTGTCATCCCTTCTGGTAAAAAATCTGTACCCATAAACTACCACATAGGCAGTAGTCTACTTAACACCGAAAGTGTGAGAAGAGATCTTGGGACACAGGTGGACAGTAGTCTCTCCTTTTATAATCACATCACCACAGTAGTCAGGAAATCCTTCTCTGCAGCCCATCACAAAAGGTTTCTCATCCAGGAAAAAAGAGGTAATTGTTCCCCTCTACTCATCACTCATTAGACCCATTACAGAGTACAGTGCCCCTTTTTGTATGTACCTCACAAGACATCTATAACAACTAGAAAGGGTGCAGAAATACCTCACAAAGAGGATTACTGGCATCAAACAGATGCCCTACACAGACCGTCTCAAAAAACTCCAGCTATACTCCGTCGCATATCACCTACTCAGAGGTGATCTTTGCATAACAACCAAAGCTATGTCAAATCCAGAGCTGTTGGATATGCTCCACTTCAAGAAATCCCTCTGAGCTACACGCTCTAGGGACCTAAACCTTGTCACCACAATAAACAGAACATGCTGGAGGGATGGATTTCTGTCCCAGAGACTTCCCATACTCTGGAACGAACTACCTATCTGTATTAAACAAAGCTCCTCATTAGCACTCTTCAAGAAAAATCTTGATGATTGGATGGGGAAATAGGAAATTCATCATGGGATTACTTCTGTGGCTCTGCTTGACAGGGGCATAGGAAACTAATTTTCTTGGGTGGCGAAAGCCAGGGTACCTTTTTTGGCTAGGCTTATATAGACCCTAGGGTCAATAGCCTAGTACCTACCTATGAATCTATGTTACACATGTGCAATACTTGGAAAGTGCGATTCAGAAACATATATTACACATGTGCAATACTTGGAAATTGCGATTCAGAGACAATTGTTACACGTGCGATACTTGGAATGTTTCAGAGAATGTCATAGGCAATATACAGCATAATGAAATGAAAATGAGAAGCTATATGCAAATACTATGCTCATGGTATTATCATAGGGGCATTTTCCCCTCTTTTCTGGTTTAGAGTCACAATTTGACGTACAAATGTGTGTTGTGTAGTTGCTCTATAAAACAAAAAGTAGCACTTTTTCTAGTTAACGTTGCTTCATATTGCTGCTTAATTTGTTGCATACTGCTTTGAGCCGCTTGCTTCTGTCGTATCATAACCGATTACATAGCACAGTACTTGGTAGCCTTAGAGGAGAGATATAAGCAAAGAGTGA
Organism: Protopterus annectens; assembly: GCF_019279795.1. NCBI lineage: Eukaryota > Metazoa > Chordata > Ceratodontiformes > Protopteridae > Protopterus > Protopterus annectens. Next base: position 204,526,416 of record NC_056747.1, on the reverse strand, counting down.
CTCTACAGTGGACGGGAATATTATAACATTATAACGGCTTTGGTGAACTTGCATGGCCCACAAACAAGAGCTAGGGGAATTCTTGTACTTCCTGTTCCTGTGGATAACAATATATGTATAGTCCTCAATATACTTACCACAGGGATGTTTCAGATACATACTAAGAACATGTTGGGTATCGCACAGGCTTCTATCTCAAGGATCCTGGAGCTGTCCCTCAGTATACTGTAAGCCCATTTGGATGATTATAGCTTTTTCTCAGTGTCACCACAGGACTGAGCCATGACCATGCATGACTTCTATGGAATAACATGTTTCCCAGATGTGCCTGATTTTGCAGATTGCACCCATGTGGCTGTAAGGGCAACTGGACCACTGGGTGAGTGGTACCATAACAGAAAGGGTTACCATTCCATCAAATGCCAAGTCGAATGTGATGTATTTGGCTCTATCACATATATATTAGAACAGTATCTTGGCAGCACCAAGGATCCCCACATATGGCACATAAGCTCACTAGACAACCACTTCCTGCATGGTATGATACCATATGGACACCTAGTAAGTCAGTGCACTCTAAATAATGACTTATTTACCATTACGTCATCATGTGTCCCCTCCCCATTATGTTTTTTAGGTGACCCAGGCTACCTATTTGAACTCTAGCTAATGACATCCTTACAGAACCCACAGGAAGATGGAGAGAAACACATTAACATCATCTGCCCCAGACACAGGTAATCTCCATCTGAGTGTTCAGCCTGATGAAAGACCATTTCTGCTGCTTGAATAAGTCTTGGATGGAGTGGGCTTCAGTATGGCCCTGCTACTCATGCAGAATGCTTGTAGTTTGTTGCATTTTGCATAACATGATTTTGTCTTAGTCTGGTGTGGAACTGCTACAACCACTGAACCATGCTGGTACAGCACCTCTGCCTCTGTAGCAGCATTGGCAGGCTAATGGCAGCAAAATGGTACACTGTTAGGCAGACTTGTGCACAGTACATGGCAGCATGGGTGAGGTGGTGACATCTAGTCCATAGCTGTGGTTTGTGGCATCTAGTCCATAGCTGTGGTTTGTGGCATCTAGTCCATAGCAGGGTAGCATCAGAAAAATACACTTTAATGCATGCGGTGCTATCTGTGGCCTATGCCAAGTAGTGCATGGTTAAATCACACTGTGCATCACACATTCCTCCACACACCAACCCAAATGTATAGCAAATATGGTCATACCCATCATCATCACCACCGGTGCTCAGCACCACTGGAAGGGGTTTTAAAAGTGAATTTGTAAAAGTGTACAGGAATGTGAAGTACTATGAAAACAAGAGAGTATTTTTTTCTACAAATGCTTATTTATGCTTCTGTGTTGTTTTGATGTCAATATTATTTTTTTCTTTCTCTTATTTTTCTTAGCAGTGTAGATAAGTGCAGATGTTTTCATTCATCATCACAGATATCATGCATTGGGTTAATTTTGGTTCATGAATTTTGTTGCAATATTTTCTCCCGCTACTACTTGCGGTTGGAGTTGAATGAGGTATCTATTTTTCAAATGTTAAATTGTGTATGATATTATACAAATGTGATATTCACTCACATTGTCCACTAATGATAAGTTAGGGATAGTAACATGCATCAGGAGCAAGCACTGCCATGTCAACTTGATACTGAGTTGCTACAATGATGAGAATTTCTAGATTCTCGTATTGCCCTTGACAGTGATTGGGTAGTGCTGTGTGAGCTACCCAATTACTGCTATGTGATGAGAACATTTGATAATGTCTAACTGGCCTATTTCTAAAGGAATTTCTTTATTGGCAAACCTGTGGTATATGGCCTACATGTCAACCATTGCTCGTCTGATAAGTACTCACTAGTCTGAAGATGCACGCTGACATGGATGCCATCTGAGCCACTATGATCTGCAAGAGGATTATCAAGGGAGTGTTCCTGGCCTCTGCCACTTTCATGTATTGATGAATTTCCTTACATATACCCTGTAGCACTTTAATCATCTCCAATTGACCCTCAGTGGCAGTAACCTGAGCTTGACCAATTTCATAACGCATAACTTTGTCACTGTGCTGACAAGGCTTTATGTGTCTCTGAAGCTAACTATGATTGCTGTCTTCTCCTGGTACCCCTATAAGCAGGGTGCAGTGGGGGTATTTCAACCACTGACATTTTTGTCTCTTCCTCAGAAGTTCAATATATCCACAAGAAGGAAGTGCTCAGTGAGAAAGGGCTTCCACCCACACTAATAATTGCATTCTGCCATGATGCACTGTGTGCAAGCCTTAATCACTAATTATGCATTTATCAATCTATTTTTACGAGGGAGGCCCTTCCATCTTAATTTTTGACTATATGCCACTATTCCTAGGCTGTGTCATGTGAACTGGAGAGTGACAGCCTCATCATCTGCAGTGATGCAGCGGTCAGCATCATGCTGCTGTGTTGCAGTATAACTTTTTATCCATTCACCAGTATGGCTCCAAAACAGATATCAATAAAGTATGACCAAGTGTTCACTTGTCAGTTAAACCCTATGCAAGAATGAACTGCAGGTGAAATGAATGAAATCCATATGTTCCATATGTTCCATATGTTTTATTCTTTTGTACTGATATTAATTTTGGTAATGCTGAAGTACCTGATGGAGAAACATTCCAGATTTATATGCAGTCATTCATTGTACTGATGAAGAAATGCCTTATTAAAACATACTGCATAGCAGCACCGAGCATCTGCACTAACATACTGAGGGGCAGCACTGACCTTCTCCACTAACATACTGTATGGCAGCACTGACCTTCTGCACTAACATACTGTGTGGCAGCACTGACCTTCTCCACTAACATACTGTGTGGCAGCACTGACCTTCTCCACTAACATACTGCGTGGCAGCACTGACCTTCTGCAGTTACAAACTGCATGGCAGCACTGACTTTCTGCAGTAACATACTGTGTGGCAGCACTGACCTTCTGCACTAACATACTGCATGGCAGCACTGATCTTCTGCACTAACATACTGCATTGCAGCACTGATCTTCTGCACTAACATACTGAGTGGCAGCAGTGACCTTGTGCAGTAACATACTGCGTGGCAGCGCTGACCTTCTGCACTAACATACTGTGTAGCAGCACTGACCTTCTGCACTAACATACTGTGTGGCAGCACTGACCTTCTCCACTAATATACTGCATGGCAGCACTGACCTTTTGCAGTAACAAACTGTGTGGCAGCACTGACTTTCTGCAGTAAAATACTGTTTGGCAGCACTGACCTTCTGCACTAACATACTGCATGGCAGCACTGACCTTCTGCAGTAACATACTGCATGGCAGCACTGACCTTCTGCACTAACATACTGCGTGGCAGCACTGACCTTCTGCAGTAACATACTGCATGGCAGCACTGACCTTCTGCACTAACATACTGAGTGGCAGCACTGACCTTCTGCACTAACATACTGTGTGGCAGCACTGACCTTCTCCACTAATATACTGCATGGCAGCACTGACCTTCTGCAGTAACAAACTGTGTGGCAGCACTGACTTTCTGCAGTAAAATACTGTTTGGCAGCACTGACCTTCTGCACTAACATACTGCATGGCAGCACTGACCTTCTGCAGTAACATACTGCATGGCAGCACTGACCTTCTGCACTAACATACTGAGTGACAGCACTGACCTTCTGCAGTAACATACTGTGTGGCAGTACTGACCTTCTCCACTAACATACTGTATGGCAGCACTGACCTTCTGCACTACCATACTGCGTGGCAGCACTGACCTTCTGCAGTAACATACTGAGTGGCAGCACTGACCTTCTGCACTAACATACTGAGGGGCAGCACTGACCTTCTGCAGTAACATACTGCGTGGCAGCACTGACCTTCTCCACTAACATACTGCGTAGCAGCACTGACCTTCTGCAGTAACATACTGAGTGGCAGCACTGACTTTCTGCAGTAACATACTGCGTGGCAGCACTGACCTTCTGCACTAACATACTGCATGGCAGCACTGACCTGCTGCACTAACATACTGAGTGGCAGCACTGACCTTCTGCAGTAACATACTGCATGGCAGCACTGACCTTCTGCACTAACATACTGTATGGCAGCACTGACCTTCTGCACTAACATACTGCATGGCAGCACTGACCTTCTGCACTACCATACTGCGTGGCAGCACTGACCTTCTGCAGTAACATACTGCGTGGCAGCACTGACCTTCTGCAGTAACATACTGCGTGGCAGCACTGACCTTCTGCAGTAACATGCATGGCAGGACTGACCTTCTGCAGTAACATACTGCGTGGCAGCACTGACCTTCTGCAGTAACATACTGCATGGCAGCACTGACCTTCTGCACTAACATACTGCATGGCAGCACTGACCTTCGGCACTAACATACTGCATGGCAGCATTCACCTTCTGCACTATTCATGTGTGCATGATGATGCTGCACCAAACTACCTGTAGCCATGCCACCATGAAGTCCACCATGGGATCATATTCTACACCATAATCATCATATTGTAGTGATAGCAAATACCCTCTTTCAGGTATTAAACTGACAGTGGAAGGTCCATCCAATGCCTGTGGTATTATAAGCAACTACATTTTGCCTTGTCTTGTCTTGTTGCATGGGATATCATATTATTAGCTTCTCTTCCTACACTGTGCCATTGTACAATTCCTTCTCCTGTGGCATTTATGTCATCCAGCATTTGGCTGCACATCTTAGCTAACTCTGCTTTTCTAGAACCTTTTTTTTCCAACTAGGTGTTTTCCATATGTCTTAAGTGCATCAATGATGATATGATTTTCATTAGAGGTGAAGGTGTCTTCTGTGCCTTGCTGCCTGATTCTGAAAAATCTTAACTCTAGAAATACAAAAAATTGGAAGTAATCCTGCCCTGTACAAATCATAGAAGGATACACTTCCTCACTGCAGTTATGCTACAGACTGCACTGTGAATCTTATCTTTAAACACTTCTGCAACACACACATCTCAGTAAAATTTTGAACATTTATTTGTTCTCATTTTTTTCCGTGTGTGTTTGGAAGCAGTTTCTTGACTTTTTTCACAATGTGGAATTATATGAAACTATTCTGTTCTGTTCCTAATTTTTTTTTTATAAATGTCTTGCTGTAACTTCGGCTTCCTGTCAGTCTTCACAGAATGTCAGTAACCAATAGTGCACATGATGGTGACTCTGTAAACTTAATAAAACTTTTTGAAACTTTGTGAAAGTTCCTATGTAATGAGGCGTGTAGGTATATAACTGTAAGAGTCACATTACTGTGTACGTATACAGTTGTAACCAATGACATAGGGAAGTTTGCACTACTGGTAGCATGTGAGTGCAGATCAGTGCACGTGCATTGGTACTGCTTACACATAAGCTTAGACATGCTAAGTGCAAACCTATACAGCCTGTCAGCTTTGTGAGCTGCTTGCATTCACACTGCACAGGGAGTGGTTCACACATCAGTTGTCTCACTTTCATAATATCGGCATCATTTTGCATTAGATTCTAGCCAAATGAGTTCTTCTTTGAAAGCCCAGAGTGCAGCCCCCAACTGGTGGCTGAAGACCTGATTTAAGAACAGGCTGGAAGCTGATGCTGGTGGTTCATATTCTCTAGAACAGACTTATGGACTGACCTCACAGATTACTGAGCTCACTAAATATTACAGTCATTGAATGGAACAATGTTATCATCATTTCGATGACCTCCAATGAAGGCAGATGCACCAGCTTGCCCAGTCGATGGCAAAAGAGGGGGATACATGACTAGAGACCTTCCATAAGTATGTCTTCAGTAGTACTATAATGTTAAGATATGCAATAATGCCTTAACTATGGGCAGAAACTGTTTCAGTTTGTCCATTTAAGGGAAATTATGTAGGTATAGGTTATAAGTGCTGCTGTGGTGCAGATTTTGCAGTTTGTCTATTTCAGTTAATAAACATTCAGGTAGGTGTGGATCAGGGGTCTATATTAGATCAGTGAACGCTTAAACAAGCGAACGCTGATTGATTGACCTTATTTTAGCAAAAGTTAAAAATATGGAAGGAACAGAGACTCACATTTTTTCCAAGGGAAAGAATTCGCTTGTCTGTTTCTGTTGCTTCAGTATTTTCAGTGCTGTGGTGGAAGGTTACAGGTTGGATTCAGGTAAGTGTGCGATTGTGTAGATGTGAGTGTTAGGGTGGGTTAGGAGAGTTAGGGTTAGGGCTCAGGTTTGGTATGTATGTGATTGTGTGGACATGAGTGTTAGGGTGGATTTAGGTGAGTTACGGTTAGGGAGCAGGTGAGGTGAGTGTGCGATAGAGACGGACCTTAGGGTTAGGGTTTGGGTTAAGGTAAGTGGATAGTTAGTGGTGAGTGCATAGTTTAGTGTAGGGTTAGGTGTCAGATTTTAGGTGTATGTGTGTGGATTTCTGTTTGTTTGGTGTGCTTATGTTGTGTGTATATGTTTTGTTTCAGCGATTTTTTTTCCCTAGGAAAAAAATTGCTGATCTGACAGTTCGAGATTGTAAGCTTTCACTTACATAAGGTCAGTCAATCAGCGTTCACTTTTTTAAGCATTCGCTGATCTAATATAGACCTGTGGATCAGTACTCCTGAGATGTTTACCTGGATGGTTCTTTGCTGTCCTTATGAATGGAAAACAAACAGTGCTCATCTGCATATAAGTGAAACAGCAATTTTCTCACATTCACCTTGTACATTTGTATAGTGCAGCACAATGAGAACCACACTTAGTCATTCCTGTGTTTTTTTTTTTTTGAACATTGACTTTTTATTTATTCATTTATTTCAAATAAAGTATGAAATGACAACAACACAAAGTGAGAGGTAATAATGAGGTTAGCAAAATTCATTTTAATGGTGTTCTGTTTGCCATCCCTTTACATTAATTCCAATCTTCTTCCCAGATGAGATGTAATCCATAATAATAGCTTTCACTGGAGACCCTAATCAGTATATATTACTACTAAGTACATACATATGAGAAAGGGGAGTTTGGAAAAATTAACGCAATTTAAAAAATGCTTACATGGGGACTCAAAACCTTTATACTTGAGAGGTTTTGTCACATATGCACTTAAGCATACTTTGTTTTCATTCACTTATTTTCTGAAGCAGCTTCTTTTGAAAGTTAACACAAAATTTCAAAGTACCATTTAAAGAAAATGTACTTTGATAATTGTTTGTTCTATTAATACCAAAAAAACGATATTAGAATGTGTGCATCGACACCTTAATTTAAATTCTACCATCTGTCTCCCCTTCCTACCTTTTAACCTCTTTGTGCAAGAATTCTGGACAAAAATAAAAATAACAGGAAAGCTAAGGCCCACAATCAGATGATTTTAAATATTGCTCTTATATTGTTGCTAGAATAATATGTTTTGTATTAGCATACATTTTCTGAAGGATGTGAAATCTGAAACTCAGTTATCAGTCATTGTTTAGTTACTTCATTCTTCAATGATTTGCCAGAAAATCACAAATTGTGTAAGGTACAGACTAAAAGGGTGAGGCAAAAAATTGATTTTCTGCAAAATTCTTGACAGTTGTGAGGTACCCTTCCTTTACAAATATACATGTGCAATAATGCCCTTTGAGCCTGCTGATGTACCAAAACAGTCATCCCATTAAAAAGTGTCCAAATTGTTCATAAAACTATCTAAACTAGTGCTTGCTTTAATATAATTTGTTAGTCTATTCCAGACATCAGCTACTATTTTTATGGAACTGATTAGTACATATCTTATTCCCATATAACTTCCAACAGGTTGCCTAATGCTTCTTCACTAATTTTTGATAAAATCAAGCCCTCCCAGAAATATTTGTCCTTAAATGCCCAATATTCCTTAATAAAGTCTTCTTTTAAAAATATTTATGAGACACTGTACACATTTAGATATTTTAATTTTTTACAGTAACTTAAACTTTCATATCTATGGAAGCACTTTTTATATTTCTGCTGTATGTTTTCCAATTTAATCATTCTAGTTTTCTCATAAAGTTTTCTGTGTTGTTATTATTCCATACTCTAGCAAAGGTATAATATAACTTGCAAACAATGATTTCATAATTGTTCTGGTTCCTTAGACTTTAGACACCTTCATATACAATCAATAGTCACATAGTTATCATCAACCAATTTCTTGATATGATCAGAAAAAAAAATTTAAAGCTGGGTCTACCCACATGCTCAGGTCCTTAAGTGAATCTTGTTTTACATTATTGTATGCTATATTAAATGCTCACTCTTCAATCTATACATCCCAAATCTCACATTGTATTTGACATATTTTATCTTATTATTCTCCTATGCCCAAATGGTCAATTTAGTCAAGTTCTTTTGTAGACATGCCCTATCCTTAACAGATGTGATCAGTTTTCAAGTTATCTCCATACACACTGTACAAAACTTCAGATGAAAAATATACATAGGTTCATAGGTTCATAGGTTCATACTAGGCTATCTGCCCTGGGGCATTTATATTATAAGCCTAGTGTGTGTTGGCTTTTCGCCACCCACATTTTTGAGGTTAGTTAGCTGTGCCTCTCTCTACAGTGACACACAAGTGATAGCCGGGTAAACCCTACGATCTCCCATCAAGAGAGTCACTCACTTTTGACTGATGACTGGACTGGAGGGAAGGGAGCCTCTGTGAATGGAGCCTCCTCCAGCTCTCTGGTCCTTTTCAAGAGTGTCTTTTTTTCATCAGTGCTGTTTTTGATTTGGATTTGCAGCTGTCTTTTATTTAGCATCAATGATGCATTATTTATCATGGTACTACCAGATGGGGCAGGCTTTATGGAGCTGGCAGGCGGTATGCCACTGAGTTAGAGAGGAGGGTTGCAGTATATAGCATATGGCTGGCATTTGTTTCCCTCCTTTGATCCTCTTGGTGAGGTACTTCTCTTCTTTTGCAGTGCTGTTCTGGTAAGGTCAGGTGCAAAAGGGCATTGTACCAGTGAGGGGGCCTGATGAGGATGAGTAAAAGAAGATGGATGGATCTCCTGATCTAGATGTGATCCTCCATGATTATGGTGGGCTATATATATAAATTTTTTTCTAACCACTTTTGGCCACATGGTTGTCAAATCAGAGATTGCTATCAACGATTGTCCCCAGGTCCCTAATGACTTCTTCTGTTCTTAATGGATTACCATGTGATGTGGATTTGTTGTTGGTTTGTTTTTGCCAAAGGGGATGACTACTATACACTTTTTTTTGGCTTTGGGTTGGGGCTTAGGAGTTGGTTGTCTGTTTCTATGAGGAGGCCCTTTGGAGGATGCTTGTGTCGGGAGAGTGGTGCTTGATTTGCAGTCATTAGTCAACTTGGTCTTCACTTCAGCGGTCAGTCCTTCCGCCTCCCTGCTATACGGAGAAATATATATACTAGAGAGGACAAGGTCCCAGACTGGACTGAGCCCGGATGCCACTGTAACTGGTTTGGAGTCTGACATGGCTCCAGCAATTCTAACCATGTGGTTCTGTCCTTGAGCCAGTTGAGCCAGTATCTCAGTGGACAGTATATTTATATATATAAGCTGGTGAGCTTATCTATAATGCCCGAGTGGGTATTGTATCAAAAGCTTTTATGAGGTAGATACAACCCAACCAAGTATGTGCCTGAAGACAGAGCCCAGTGAGAAACCCTGACTGTAAAATAAAATTTCACCGATCCAGTTACTGTATAATGATCATTATGTCCTATGTATTCAACATGCAGTTATCCATCTCATCAATATTTTATTAAGTCCTATTTTTCTAATTTGATAGGGCCATACATAAAACACTGATCAATAAAAAATAAAAATAGGTCTACAGAAATGACCTGACAACACAGATTTTTTTATTTATAGTTATTAGTATATTTATTTATTTATTTAACATTTGTTGACCGGGACACTCCGACTGAACAACAAGTGTCCATTTGCAGCGGAGGCCTGGGGAGCAAAGCTCCAACATACAGAAACATCATATAACAGAAACAATGAATAGTATATGTAATATATAGTGTCACAAGAATATATGATGTACAAGTTTATGGAGAGTAGTTTAAAGAACAACAATATGCAAAGGTGGTTAAGTACAAAGAAAGGGAAAAAAGGCTATTTTACATTATTCACATTATTTACATGTTTGAGAGAATTATAACCAAGTAATTGAGGTGATGGAGGAAAGATATGATGATTCATGGGCAAGGAAGGATGATAGTAAGATTAATCAGGTTTGATACAGGAGCAGATCCATATTTTAACTAGGTAAAGTTTTAGTTTGTATCTAAAAAAGGCCAAATTATTTTCAAGCCTTATTTCTTGGGGGAGTGAGATCCAGGTTTTTGAGACTGTAAGAATAAAGAGATTCACCTGCATTTCTTTTACACTTAGTTTTTTTGAGTGGAGCGACATTGGAGGACCGTAATTGTCGAGTATTGCTGTATAAGCTGAGGAGGCTTGTTAGTGCAGGGATTTTATATGAGGAATATAGTATCTGGTGAGCAAAAATGAATTGGTTGTAAGTTAGTAGGTTAGCAATTTAAAGCCAGTGCAGTTGCCTCAGAGATTAGCAATGATGACAGCGGGATTTGGAGTTGGTAGCAGACTTGGCAGTTTTATTGTAACATGTGCTGAGTATATTAAGGTCAGCCTTATTTAATCCTGTAAGCACTGGGAATGCATATAGAAGTGTGGATATTATTATACAAAATTATGTTACAGGCAGCTATAGACCTGTTTATAGCATTTGCATGTGGATATACAGACAACAGTTTATCCAAAGCATCTTCCATTACTTTTCCAGAACAAGGAAGCAAATGTAGGAATTGGTATAACTCTGGGTTTGTCCTATTTTCCCTTCCCATTAAGATGAATTTAACAAGTATGCCTCAAGTCTTGAGGAATCTCTCCAAATTAGTGAATAACAGATATAACTGGAACCTTAAGTTCATGTTGAAGGGTTAACAGGTCATTATTACTAATATTGTATCCTCCATATGCTTTCCTACGGTCTAGTTTGCATAGCACTTTTTCAACATGAAATTATATTTCAGTATCTGAAGTTAGCCGGATGTCACTGGTACAAATAACCTCTCCATTTGTGGAGCTTGCTTTGTATAGAATTTTGTAAATATCTTTAAAGTCTTTTGTTTTTTTAATATCTTTTAGAATTTATACACAGTTCATTTATTTTTTTTCTGTTTGCTCTTAACAGATCTTATATATAAAATGTATAAAATGTTTTCCAACTAAACTCAATATCATTGCATACATTTTCTTAATTTTTTTACTGACCTTGTCTAACACTGTATAACTTGCCTGTACAGTTTTTTGTTTTCATTTTTTAAAACTGTTGTTTCACCTGATTTGAATTTCCTATATTTGTATCTTTCATCTTGATTATCTTATTTTTATAAAAAAGTATCCCACTGAGCTTCAATGCCTAGATCCTGATATTAAGCCTGTTTTTTATGGTTAGCATTCAATTTCACATTCAAAGCTTGCCCCATTTCTTCTGCCATGTTTCCACTGAATGCATCACTCTAATTAGTTGTATATATTGACTTTATTGCTTCCATATAGACTGTTATTAATTGTCTGTGCATTGGTTTGACTTCAGTTTAGCAAAATTATCTAGCAGTAGCTTGTCCTTTTAACCTGTGATGCGCATCAAAGATAATAAAACTTAACATGAAGTAACAACCATGTTCTTAGGGACACAAACAATATCCAGTGTATTCTTTTCCCTGGTAGGTTTGTTTACAGTCTGCAAAAATATTGTTCCTCTAAATATATTTAAAACATTATAATTAATGATGTCATCAATATTATTGTAATTTGTCTCTGGTAAATTCAAGTCCTCAGCTATTAACATATTCCTTCTTCTGTTTTATGTAAGAAATGCATCAATTCCTCTAGGTCATCAGCACTTAACCTTGATGGTCTATACACTTGAAAAACTGCAGTCTGTTCCAGAGCTGTCTTTATTGTCACTGCTATACATAATCATAACAAGTTGTAATCTCTATTGTAACTCCTCCACCTGATTTTTTTAGAATGTCTATCACTGTAAAAAACATCATGGACATGTCATGGACATTCAGAAGCCATATAGCTGAAACACTTGATGTCCTTAATGGTCATTTGTATATATCCCGTGTGCCTCTATTACAGAATGTTTAAGGTCCCACAGTAAAAACCCTAGCTTGGCTAGGTTTTTCTTGTAGGTTTTTGTGTAATAGGAATAATCGTTTTATTTAGTGCTTTTGAATCAAAAGTGTTTACCTGAATACTGTCATCCCTATACTGTATTACTGTAATATTCTATTAGAATTATAAGATTCTTCAGATCTGGTCAGAAGAGATATTCTTTTGATTGGAGATTCCGTTATTAGAAACTTATATTTGCAGAGGAGATAATGAACATTGAACAATGTTATGCTTACCAAGAGCAAAAATAGATGATGTGAGCAAGCCTTAGAATGCCTTAAAGTAAGGAAGTGTTTTTATTCATGTCCGTACAAATGATCTCTTCCACAAAGACTCTCTGACTCTTAGTAGGGACCTAGCATCCCTCTTAGATAGTATAGCTTGTACTGGTGTTAGGAAATATTTTTCACAAATCATCTATAGAAAGGATAGTCAGGTGACCATGAATGAAAAGATTGTTTGGGTAAATACATACAAGGAAAAAATGTCATGTTTTAAAAAAATGGAAATGTGTAGAGCATCCAGGCCTAGTTTTGGGCACACATGTGTTCAGACAGGATGGCGTGTATTTGTCAAGATCAGGGAAGAGAATTTTTGCAGCAGATATTTTACAATAGTTGACAAACATGAAGCAGGATTTTTGCCGGGTCAAAAATTTAACATTTCACAGATAGCAACATTTGATGCACCTCTGATGTTTGTTAATGCTAGTAGCATTAATTAATACGTTTTTTTTTTTTTTATTATTGGAAAATTTGCTACGTTCCCACAAGATTGGTGTTGTTATTGTTTGTGAAACATGGTAAAAGAACAATGACTGGAAACCAGTTCTGTCAGGGTATAAATGCTTTTACTGTAACAGACATTCTAACAAAAAAATCAGGTGGAGGTGTTATGATAGGGATTAAAGATAGCTATGAGACCTGTGATTATTACATGTTGAGTGATAACACCAATACTATATACTGTGTAACTGTGACAATCAAGACAACCCTGGAATATGTAACAATTGTGCATAGACCACCAAAGTCAAGTGCAGATGACCTAGAGGAATTCATACGTTTCTTGCATGAAACACAGGAAGGAAGAATAATATTAGCTGGGGACTTAAATTTACTAGAAACAGACTGGAATAATAATGATTTAACAACATTAGTAAAGAAATTATTCACAGAATATGTTCAGGAAAAAAAATTGCTTTAGATTGTCAAAAAAAAAAAAACTACCAGGGAATGGATTATACTAGACGCTGTTTGTGTTCCTAAATAAATTACTGTTACTTCAAGTCATGTTTTACACCCATTGATGCACAGTGGTCATGGAGTTATAAAGGATAATCTGTTGCTAGATAATTTTGCCAAGCTAAAATCTAAGCAAATGCACAGAAGATTAATTACAGATTATATGGAAGCAAAACAGCCACTATGTAAAACTAACTGGAGTGGTGTGTTCAGTGGAAAAACTGCATATGGAAAGTGGAAAGTTTTGAAAGAGAAATTGTTTGAGTGCAAAAAATCAAAAAAATGTTTTAACATCAGGATCTAGGCATATAGCATCAGAGGAGTATATTTCCATAAGAAGTATATATATATATATATATATATATATATATATATATATATATATATATATATATATATATATACTAGATTAAGATATATATAAAGATATATACTAGATTAAGGTGAGAAACAAAAAAATATCAGAAATGGAAGAGAGGTCAAACTATAACTTTGAAAACTGAAATAAAGAATTTGGACAAATAAATTAAGCATAGTGTGAGACAAGATCAAGAAAAATTTGAAGAAAATGTATATAAAGATATTGAGCATAACAGGAAACCTTTTTATAGATAAATATAATGTGGAAGGAGTTAAGACACACAAATTGACAATCTGTGTGCAGATTCTAAAATTTATTCTCAGACACAACAGATTATGCAAAAACACTTTGGCTGTACAAAGGGGCTGCTAAGTTGTCCTAGTGATATCCAGGTAACCTCAGATACTGGAATCAAATTAGCCAGATCATATTGAAAAAGAACTGCGCAAGCTGGATCCAAACAAAGCACAGGAAGGTGGTGGAATAAGTAACAATGACCTGAGAACACATCAGCAAGAATTTACACTACCATTATATTTAATATTCACTATTATTCATATAAATATGGGGAGATTCCTCATGATTGGAGACATGCACTTATTTAACCTGTCTTTAAGGGAAAGGGGAGTAGGACAAACCCAGAATCATATAGACCCTTAAGTCTACTTTCATGTTGTGGAATTATAATTTAGAAGGTAATATTGTATAATTTATTAGCAGAATTGGATAAGTTGGGACTTGAAACCATATATCAACATGCATATGTTAAAAAATAGATCTATTACCACCTGTAGCATGATGTTCTATAACAATATAATAACAGCTATGAGTGAACAATTGTGCCGTGATGTAATTTTATGTAAGTTGTTAGACATTGTGTTGACAAATAATATCTTCACATTCAACCAAAAACTTTATATACAGAAGGATGGTGTGCCTATGGACACTCTATGTGCCAATAGCTACACCAACCTGGTTATGGCTGACTGGGAAAGGTATAGATTATTTGAAATTGACAGTTTTAAGAGGCTTGTGAAATTTTATTCACGTTTTGTGGATGATCTTTTCCTGGTGTGGACAGCCAGTAAAAAGGAATTAGGGGATTTCTTGGAAGAAGTTAATATGTTAATCCCGTATTTGAAATTCCTCATGAATGCATCATTGAACTCAGTTCCTTTCCTAGATGTGTATGTAGAAAGACTCCCTAGTGGTTTATTGAATACAGGTGTCTTCAGAAAATCATGTTATAGGAATTCATTATTACATAGAACAAGCATGCATCCCAAGTTTGTATTTAGAAACATTGTGAGAGGGCAAGCTATGAGGGTTTCTCGTCTTAATCCCACTGAAGCAGGATTTTATAATGAATTGTCTAATCTTAACTCTCAATTAATAGATAGAGCCTATGACCAAAGAGAAATTAGTGAAGGCTTTGAAGGGGTAGAAACACTTAGGAAAAATAGAGCGTCGCCTTATTTTATGAGTAGAGTAGTAGAAGAGAATGATGGAAATAATATATTAACTGATAAAATGGGATATAATATTGGAACTAAGGTGTCAATATACTATGCACAGGATGTCAATGAGATTAGAAATATTTATTCTAAGTATTAGGACATCTTTACAGTTGACCCACAACTACGTAATATTGTGGGAGATTCCCCCAGGTTTATATATAAGAATTGTATGAACCTTCATAGACTGCTTTGTTACCCTGATAGAACTAGTAGTCAACAACATAATGTTTCATCTGGTTACACTAAACCCTGCAGGAAATGTAATTTCTGCAATTTGATTGATAGCAATGCATTTTTTATGCACCCTATTAGTCAACAATGCTTTTTGATTTAATGCTATGGCCACATGTGATTCTGAACATATTGTTTATTTAGCCCAGTGCATGTTTTTCCCAGCATTTTATGTGGGCAAAACAGATAGAAGACTTAAAGATAGAATCAGGGAACATCAGTATATCATTTGCATTAAATGAAATAAAAATGCCCTTTCAAAACATATTTTAGAAATGTCTGAACAACATAAGTTTAAGTTTTTACTTATTCAGGTTAATATACCCACATTAAGAGGAGGAGATGTTATGAATTACACAGAACAATGTGAGATGAAATGGATTATTAGGTTGAGAGCAGATAGGAAGCCTGGACTAAATGATAGAGTTCCCCTAAAACCTATGTTGAAAGGTAGGAAGTTGAAAATTTAGAAGTCAAATTATTTGGACAAATATATGTATACATATGATTTTTGAATAATTGAATAGCCTATGTATACAGTATGAAATATCTGCTAGAGAAATTTGATTTATGTTTTTAGATGACTTATGTCATTATCTTATCATTTAAGATTTTATATACAGAGATGTAATTATTAATTGTTTTAATTAATGGCAGGATATGTGATTATCTCACAGGATATGATGTCATTATTTTAAGTATATATAAGCTTTTTTAAAAATGTGAAGTGTTTTTGGCTTGAAGAAGCCCATGAGGGTGAAAGCAGTTGCCGACTTTGACTATTTGTCCAATAAATTGAAATTTCTATTTATTCATTTGGTGAAGTGAAGACTGCCTCATTTGGAATATTTTATTATTGTGAACTATTGTTGATGTAGACTTTCCTTATCTGCCTTACGATACTCCTGTTTTTTGCTTTTGGTAATTTTATATAGATTTAACTTCAGCATTTGACAGGGTCATACACAAAACACTGATCAATAAATTGGAACAAATAAGTATCAATGTATTCTTGATCAGATGGATAGCTGCATGGCTTACAAATAGGATGTGGGAAGTACATGCAGCAACTGGACAGGTGAAATTATTGGTTATAGCCAGGGTTTCCATCAGGGCTCTGTCCTAGGCCCTTACTTGTTTAGATTATATCTTTCAGACCTAACTTTTTCATCTGAGGTGTTCTACAGTCTATATGCAGATGATCTGAAACTGGGCAAATGGATTACATGTGTTACAGATAAGGCATGCCTGCAAAAGAACTTGATTAAATTGACCATTTGGACACAGGAGAATAATATGCTGATAAATACATCAAAAACTAAGGATATGAGATTTGGGAGAAATAAATGAAAGGTGAGAATTTAATACAGGACACAGTGATTCAAACTGTAAACTCATTTAAGGACTTCGGTGTATGGGTAGATACAGCTTTGACATTTTTCTAATCATATCAACCTACAGGTTAATGATAGTTATCAAACTATAGATTGTATAAAAAGATTTATAAAGTCTAAGAAATCAAAAATAATGAAGTCATTGTTTGTTAGTTGCATTAGCCCCAAACTTGAATATGGAATAACAGTATAAAAACCTTATAAGTAAGCAAGCATGAGTAAACTGGAAAGAGTACAGCAGAAATATACCAAGGGCATCCACAGATGTGAAAATTAAAGTTATTATGAAAGACTAAAATATCTGAACTTGTTCAGTGTCTCTTATAGATATCTAAGAGGAGATCATATTCAGGTATTTAGGGCATTTAGAGACAACTACCTCTGGGAATGTTTGAGTTTATCAAAAAGTAGTAAGAGAATCAGCAGACAACCTATGTATGAAGATTTTAAAGGAAGTGTAATAATTTTTTTTCTCTGAGAGAGCATGGAACAGATGGCCAAATTACATTAAAGCAAGTACTAGTTTAGATATTTTTAAGAACAGCCTGGAAATTTATTATGGGAACAAGTGTTTTGGTATACTGGCAAGCTAGAAGGGCATTAATGCCCATACTTGAAGTGTGTGTGTGTGTGTGTGTGTGTGTGTGTGTGTGTGTGTGTGTGTGTGTGTGTGTGTGTGTGTGTGTGTGTGTGTGTGTGTGTGTGTGTGTATATATAAATATATATATATATATATATATCCCATTTGCTTACTACATCATGGAATGAACAGTTAACACTTGCAGCTACAGATTTAAACTTCACTGGCTTTTTGAAGAAATTCAAGTTTAGTGCACTAACAGCCTCAGCTGTCTTTGATTTATTTATTTATTTTTATTTATGCTTTGTTGACCAGATTAGTCCCACTAGCATTCATAGGATCATAGGATATTTACTAGACTAATGGCCACAGCTTTACATGCCCCAGATTTCCCAATTATTCATGCCTGCTGGCTAGAATGGTTTGGTATATACCTGTGATTTAGGTCATCTACAGTCTGTCCCTGTCAATATGAGCCACAGGCGACAAGTCAGGGGTGAATTTGCAATTTCCCATCCATTGGTCCAAACTGTGTTAACTTGGGTTAGTGAAAGAGGTGCAAAAACATTTAGGAGTTCAGCCTGGATTAGAGCATAAAAGGCTGATAAACAGCACAAAAGGCCAAAATGAAGACATTAGGACTCACATCCTTTCTGGATGAATTAAAAAACAATCTAATGTTGTCTTGCAAAAAAGTAACTGATCAAAAAAAATAACAACAGAGGAACTGTGAAGAACTTGTTTAATTTGTAGTAATGATGTCTCCTAGTGAATAACAGATTCATGGGTAATGTATGTGCTCTACTACCATAACTGCTTCTGAGGTTACTACTTTACTGACAAACCCTGATCATATCAAAACAGCAGGAAGAGAGTGAGCAACTACTAAAGAATTAACAACACGTAAAGAAGTACTAGCCCCAGCCATTAAGATTATTTTTGAAACTTTGTTTTGAAACACATATAATAATAATAAAACATTGTAATATGGCTATTATCAAACTAGTTTTAAGGGAGAAAGGGGATCATGAGTATCCAAACCACTATAGGTCTATTGCTTTTACATAATTCTTCTGGTGGCCAACAGACCTATATGTGGGCAGTGGAACACATACATGCACCATAACCCATATCCCTCCCATCTCCAGCATTTTATTGGTTGGCAGTGCTGGCATTCAAACCCCATCAGTGCTAGACCAGTTGCCTCAGTCTTGGTAAGAGATGATTTTATGCAAGACAGGATTTACTAGTACATATCAACATGCCTACATTAAGAAGTCCTCTGTAATGATGTGTAACGAGTTATTTAATAAAAACTTTGTGACAGCTATGGAAAGTAGCACCACAGAAGACATAATATATGTTGAATTAATTCTACACTTGACAGAGATCATATTACTGATGAAATGTTGCATAAGATGGGCCTTTTTCCAGCTTGATGTATTAGATCCATCAGTAGTATAGGAATAGGCTCTGGCAACAGTAGCAGGAGGCCCATCTCAAGACAAAATGGGATGAGGCATACTTCTGGGGTCTGTATTGGGCCATACAATTCAACTATGGTTGATAACCAGAAACCTTCAGACAAATTTCGCTTCTTCTTAGCAAATGATATAACATTAAATAAATACATAACATATGATGCAGGCATAGCATGTCTACAAAATTAGTTGTACTATCATGACAAATGGATAGAGGAAAATCACACGGTGATAAATAAATATTTATAAGACCAAGCAAGTGTGCTTTGGCAATAAAAATAAATAAATAACTGCTAGTAAATATAACATTAAAGGAAGAGAGATCTTGGTGGACAACAACCTAAATTTTGATTACCAGGTAGACCCTGTCATTAATGAGTAATGTCAAACTTCTGGATGCATAAGGGCATTAATAATTACATTGAATATGGTAGTCAATTATGGGTGTCTCTTTACTAAAATAAAAAGGCAGTACATGGCCTGTAGTATATGTCAGGAAGCAGACTTCATCACATATGAGATGGAGCAGGCATGATCCAAGGGGAATGCAAAGCAATCCCTCTTGTCTCTGAGTGCATTTTAGCTGTGAGAGGTTGGGCTTGGCCACAAAACAGGAAATCTTTTAATTGCTGCCTGTATTATGGCCTCCTCTGTTATTGGCTGTTGCCCTGGTAACTAGGAGACTGACTATACATGATTACAAGGTGGAAGGCTTGAAGAATAACAGGTATATAAGAGAATAAACAATATTTACAAAATAGTCCTGATGGTATAGAAGTTATAACTTCCAAGAAAATAACACTAATGACCTCACAAATGCAAAGTACCCCCGAATATAAGAACTACTAGAGTGTAAAAGGTAATATCTAAAAATGAGATCTGGTAAAATTGATATGAGGGTACTTATGTAAGAGTTGCTGACAGCTTTTTTGGCTCTAATCATACTGAACATATTCGAAAATAATTAGTATAATCTCATCTATGATAATAGAACCAATGAATGATCTAATTGAGCAATTAGTAAATGTGAATACAGTTCGGGTATAAATAGAGAGGAATACAAATAACTAATATGATTGCTAAAACATTTGAACAATCTACCTTAATTTTTGTATATTTAATGATTGTTTCTAGACTTGTTCTTAGTATAGTAAAATCTGTACATTCACATTTTCTGTATAATTGATTAAAATGTGCTTGTTATGATGGTCAGATATACAGCAGAAATGCTAGAACATTTTATAATAAACTTATGGTATTTTCTTTATACGGAGAGCCTGGCTACTCAAATTACTTCCATATTGCTTTAGTAAGTTATGAAATTAGTAACCTCAAAAATTAAACTTTTGTTTTTAAATGTTGATAACATGTTTGTTAATAATGTAAACAAAAAAGTGTACCTTTCTCACTGACAATAGATAAGACTATTGTATTAAAAAATAAATATATATATATATATATATATATATATATATATATATTAGGGTATAAGACTGCAGTTGAAAAAGATCTGGCATTATAGACTTTAAATGCATAAAATAAAGCAAATCCAGTCAGCAGTAAGAAGTGGTGAATTGTGCAAACATGCAGCTATGACATGTGTTTGAATATGACATGTTTTTATAAAGCTGGTTATTTTTGTCTTGAACACTGTAACTAGGTATAATGCTTATATCGTTAAATTTGCCTCAGAATATTAGTGCCCTTATAATAAGATTCACTAAAAGCCTCACTGTTCTTACTTAACTGGTTGGTCAAATAGCTCGACAGTGAGGAAACTTCATTCTGAGATAGGTATAACCTCCACGAGAAAGATTTCACTATTTGACCATTACCACATCTCTAAATTGGATGCTAGCACTATCTATATACAGGGTAAGGCAGTCATATATACTGCCAGCAATAGGGGACACTTTGGGAAGTAAGTGTAATTTGCATGTAAATTGCCTTTTCTAAGTAGTGTGCACACTTGCAGAGCCTGCTATCCCCAAAAGTCTCACTCCTAGTTTACTCTCTTATCCCCCCCTTGCTTGCTAAAAATTGTTTCAAAGCCTATCAGTAGATAAGCCTCTACTCAGCTGCTCTTACTGGCCCACAAATTGGAGTACCAAACTTCCATTTGTACACCTCAGAAAACGCTCACTTAGAGAATCACATATAACACTTTAGATTAGTATCTGAGGTCATTCTAACCAGAATTACTGTTAAATTGTAGACCTGGTCTATTTGTAAGCTAAGTTAACTTGTGGATTCTGGTCTCTCTGTAAACTGATTATTTTTGGTCAAGCCTGAGGCCCAGGTTTCACCCTGCTCCATTCACCCTCCCTAACGTTTGGGCTCACTCTGATCCCCTACCCTACCCCCATTCCCACACACCCCCACATCAATTACTGTTATACCTCACCATAGCCACGCCCCTACCTGCCACACCCATAGTTACACCTCTTCCTACCACTCCTCTCTACACAAACCCACCCCTCTTTCATCACTACCTCCCAAACACACATATTAACTACTTCATACCAACACCCTTAAATCTACTAACCTAGCACTGGTCTTAATCTTTTCCTGTCTTACCCCTGCACTATGTTTCACCAATTTACTAACCACCCATCTATATTCCAACTTGCTTCCTCTACCCAGCCTACAATGCCACTGACCCTCTAAATGACCTCAGGTTTTACCATACCCCTTCAGCTCACACACTAACACCAAACCAACAGGCACTCAAACCTTTTAGCAACATCTCCCCACAATTATACAATACCACCTTCTCACTGCTATATCCCTTTAGACATGTTCAGTCATCACACCCTTATCCACCTACATTCAAGTACCACCAGGCCATCACCAAACTAAAAAACCTACTACTGCACTCCCTCACACATATCATGCTACTGTCTGACATGCACCCTAACCCTGGCCCAAGCAACATCTCACCACACAACTTGACACCCCCCACCAGCTCACACACTCATTCACCTAACCAACTTCCCTCCATAATAATTCCCCATCCCACTCTACCTACCATTTCCAAATCTGACCTTCTAATAATCAACTTTAATCTCAGAAGCCTTGTAAATAAAATTTCAGAATTCCATGCCATCCTGGCCACCTACTCCCCTGATATAACAGTTATAACAGAAACCTGGTTAAAGCCCCACATAAAAGACTCCAAATTCACATGTAATGGATATAATGTAATTAGATAAGACAGAATTGGCAAAAAGGGTGGTGGTGTAGCAGTCATGTTTAAAGACTCTCTAAGAATTGAAAAACTAAACCATCCAACCCTCAACATCCCCAGCGGAGAAATCCTCATTACCCGTCTCCATTTAAACCTTTATAAAACCATAATAATCATAGCTACTTATCTGCTCCCTGGAAGCAATCTTACCAAAATTGAACTCATACTATCTTGGTCAGCAACCACTTTCAATCAAGGGACTACCATCCTAGGTAACTTCAATCTTGATTGGCTCATGTGCTCCTCTAACTACCCCTCCAACTTTATAAACCTCCACAACTTCTGTCAAATTATAAACTGTCCCACTTACTCAGACAAACTCTCCAAAAAGAAGTCTCTACTAACTTAACCTAGGCTATCAAGCTGGTTGCCTACCCATAATCCTTAGTGGCCATGCCCCTACATATCTGCTCAGGAGAAAAGTCCAAATTCAGTACGCTAATACCTTCAAATACATCTGCAATAAGAAACATTTCTCCCCTGACCTCTTCAACCAACTACTTCAAACTGTGACTGGTCACCCTTAATTAACCTTCAGCTTGACCATGCAGTTGAATTCTTTAACAACAAATTACTTAACATTCTAGATTATCTTGCTCCCACAAGAAAACTATGCATCAAAATAAAGCACTTACCCTGGATTTCACAAGACACTAAACTACTAATCAAGAAAAGAGATAGAGCAAGAGCCCTATACATAACTACCAAAAATACCTCCAGCCTCACAACTTACCAACAATTATGAAACCAAGCAAAGAAACAAATCTATAATGATAAGAAACTTTACTACCAAACCACTCAACAAAAATACCTCAATAACCCACAGAAAATATGGCAAACTATAAACTACCTCCTCAACCCTGGAAACCCCCCACTCCTTCCACAACAAATACCAGTGAACCCATATGCTCACAACTTAACTCAAACTTCATTAACTCAATCACAAGCCTGCTAAATAGCCACCAAATTCTGCCTCTCATTATCCCTCCCAAGACCCTAGCTATTCTAATCACTTCTCATTGAAACCTATTCAAACCTCCTACATCAAAAAACTCCTAGACAAACCTAAACTATGCTGCCTCACAGCAGACCAACTTCCAAATGAGTTCCTAAAAATTGCTGCTCCATCTATAGCCTACCCAGTGTCCATACTAATCAATAACTCAGTCACAGAGCAATACGATCCTCAACTCTGGAAAATATCACACATCATTCTCCTTCATAAAGGTGGCCCCTCCAGAGATATCTCAAACTACCGTCCCATTGCCATCCTCTCACCCATAGCAAAAATCTTAGAAAAATGCATCCATCAACAGCTCCTGAACCACCTTATCACAAATAACCTTCTATCTGACACTCAGCATGGCTTTAGACCCAAACACAGCACAAGCATAGCCTTAGTATCCTTCACCAACACCATCCATCACCCCATGAACAACAGACTACTAGTATCAGTAATTTTCCTGGATATGTCAAAAGCTTCTGACACCATTTCCCACCAACTACTACTTAATAAACTAGATTCACACAGTCTTAACTCAATATCCCTAAAATGGTTTCACAGTTGTCTGTCTAACCATCAATAGGCCACCAAATGGGATAACACTCTCTCCCCACTGTTGCCAGTATCTACCGGTGTACCCCAGGGATCCATACTCGGCCACCTACTTTTCACCATTTTTACCAACAATCTAAACTCATCAACCCAACATGCATCATCATACAGTATGCAGATGACACACCCCTCATCTGCTCTGCCCCATCCCCACCTGAACTTCAAACTAAGATGCAAAAATCATTTCAAGAAATCAAAACTTACCTATCAAAGCACCAACTCATCCTTAACCCAAACAAGACCAAGCTAATTATCTTCTCCCACAAAGCCACCAAACATGATTGTCCTCCCCTATGTGTTACATCAACTAACAGCACTATAATTGAGCCCAATAATCAGGCTAAACTCCTAGGTATGACAATTGATAACAGGCTAAAATTTGATATTAAAAAGGTCCATGCAAAACTCAGTTCCCTATATAGTGCCGAACCCTTACTAAAACCCCAAGCCAGATTAGCCACAGCTAGATCACAACTTCTGTCCACCCTTCTCTATGGCTCACACACAAACTTATTAACCCTCAATCAACTTACCTTCACCCATAATATCATCCACAGCCCCAAACACTGCCCAGCCATATCAACACTAGTCCAACTACAGGTTAAGACCGGGTCCCTTAGGTCTTCACATAAGCCATTTCTAAAAATTGCCCAATCTCACAACTACCACGGAGACTCTCTATATTCTAATAAATGCCATCCTTCCTTCGAAACTAAAGGATCGCCTCATAGACAGCTGGCTTTGTCCCTGCTGCTCACCAGGCTAAAACTAGACCTTTTCTAGTTCCTCCTCTCCCCATGCATGTGTCATGTGTTTTCCTGCTCAACTATCTTACAAAACCATTACTACAAAGTCCCTTTTGCCACACACCTCATGTACAAGGTGCTCGGCTCTGTTTTACAGGGTTCCAGAACCCTTGAGTTCAATGTTTCCATACTGCCTCCTCTGTAACAATATACCCTCCTGTACGATATGTAATAAGTTAGCAATATGGTATCATGTATTATTTTGTAATAGGTTATATCATGCTTGTACACTGACAATTATTGTATGACTTGGCAACTTTGTATTATGTATCTGTTTAAGTTACTGCTGGGGCTTTTCTCCCTGGGTCTCCACTGAAAACGGGCTATGTGTCCAGTCGGACACTACCCGGTAATCAAATGTAATAAATATATAAATAAATACAGTCTACAGCCACACCCTAGTATGATCAAGGATACATGGCTATAGGCATAGGACTTCTGAATACATCCTCGCAGGCCACTTTATAGTTTACCCACTCAGCACCATCACCACACTAGTGACAGGCATATACAAATACAGGTTCATAGATAAAGCCCATGTCATGATTATGCAAATGAAAGTTGAGACACTGAAACCCTGTACCACATAAAAGAAGATATCATCAACTCAAAAATATATTCCACTGAGATAATTGCCAGATATTTCATGTTCAAATACAAAACTAGGTAGCATAATAGTTTCTGTGGGGATTGAACCATGGACTTTTTTCATGTTAGACAGATGTGATAGACACTACACTACAAAGCCTGATAAGAGTGAGTTTTCTTATTGATAGTGTAAGTTAAAAACAAGAAAAGCATCGGGACACATTTATTCATAACCAGGGTTTCTATTATGTAAGCAAATGCTTAAAGTTGTGAGCGCTGTTTAATCATGATTTTTACATTTATTTTGTGTTTGGGTTTTCAGTGATTTTTATTTTCAAAGTGTTTGGGTTAATTATATAGCGTTTGCAATTTCAAGCGTTCACTGATATAATATAGACCCCATAATCATATGACTAGCACTTTGTAATATGAATTCCTGGGCAAGGGTGCACTTAGAAGGAGCAACAAAAACACACTACACACTTTCTGAGTGCTGTGTGCCTCTTCAGGCTGTCAGTAGGGTTGTATGGATGCCTATTAATTATTTTACTTTGCAGCCACATGTCTGAAACCTAAAGCACAACTTGCTGTTTATAATCACCTGTACCAGCATTGTGCTGCAAGCTCCCTCAGGTGATTTGTGCGAATACAAGTGTTACTGTATTTTGCATCTGCTTGCTGTGCTAGGCATGATGAAGAAATATTCACAAGCTACCACAAAAGTGACACCATTTTCAGGGATCATTCTGGAGGATGGCGACTTCAGCTAGTGCCCACCAATAAACACCTGCATGTTGCACGAAGAAGAGCAAGGTTGTGGTTTATCTCCTACAAGAGTGTTTTCTAGGCCCCCATACTGGTGCTTTCAAAAAGTTTGACTGTTAGTATGACACAGCTGAAATGTTCTCAGACGGAATACATTTAGAATCCTGAAGGACAAAAGCACCAACACCGAAAGCATCAATGACATAAAATAGAAACAGAGAATCCCAGACAACATAAAAATTGTGCTATGCAGGAGGCAACCCCTCCACACCTCCTACTACTTATACATCCCAACTCTGAGATCATACAACAGTAGGGAAAGAGCAAAAACCCAGTCCCTACATTTCCTTGCTCTCGCACAGTACCTCTAAAAAGCCAGTAGTAAATGCATTTAGTGGTCTGTCTTTTGACCATCTATGTTTGATGTTCTTGGTGTTGGAATTTTTGTCCTTTGGGGTTCTAAACATATCCCTCTCAGATGTAAAAATTATCAGGATGGGGCAGCAGTGCATGTATCAGTATGATGACTTGCAGCAAAGGAATGCTAATAATCTCCATGCACAGGAACTGGAGGTTAGGCAACATTGTGCAGCATTATGAACTGGAGGTTAGGCAACATTGTGCAGTGGTATAAACTGGAGGTTTGGTAACATTGTGCAGTGGTATGAACTAGAGGTTAGACAATGTTGTGCAGTGCTATGAACTGGAGGTTAGGCAACATTGTGCAGCGGTATGAACTGGAGGTTTGGCAACATTGTGCAGCGGTATGAACTGGAGTTTTGGCAACATTTTGCAGTGGTATGAACTGGAGGTTAGGCAACATTGTGCAGTGGTATTAACTGGAGGTTTGGCAAAATTGTGCAGCGGTATAGTAAGATGACAGCACCATTATGTTTCTTTGTTATAAGCTTGTGACTATTGTTGTTACTGGTAGGTATTTGTTAAGGATAACTTAGGAAATATGTGTACACTATTGTATGGCTTTTCCATCATAGGTGGAGACTGAGGTGGCATTTAATGTAGTATGACTTTTCCATGTCAGAGGGGCGACTATAATAACTTGTTATTGGGTGTGGGGAGGGTAATTGAACCATCTCATGGTGTATACACATAACCTGCTGTGTCTATAGGGGTAACTGTGACATTGTCTGCATAAGAATGTTTGCATATGCACAGGGGACACACACTTGCACGCTGGCTTATATCCATTTAAGGAGATATATCTATTGAAATGTGACTTGTATCACTTGTAGTATTTTTCCTTTCATGTGTTTTCTGATGTGCATATGTTCGTTTGGTATGAGCAGAACATGAGAGTAATCATATCACCTACCATTGGAGAAGTTGTGGCCAGTCTCAGTCAGTTCCTGTCACAAGTGCTGCCATGTTTTAAACATTTTTTGATGTCAAGACAGATTCACTTATTACAAACTTTCCATTGTGTCTCTTCACTGATCAGCAGGCACCTTCACTGTATCCCACTTCTGCTGAAACTGCTCCAGTCTTACTGCCTTGAAGATGCTCATTCACTATCTTTGCCTGTCACTGCCAGGTAGCCTACCTACATTACCTGAGGTGCTCCTCCTGCAGCTGGAGTAGGTGGAGATAGTACTGAATAGGTTTATAGGATAGCCTCCAGGAACAGATTGCAGAAGTGCTTACCTTGCTGGACTCTGCTGTAGTAACCAGGGAAGGGTGTGGTCCATACCACCATCCGCCATGATCTGTATCATTGTTATGGAACCCTTGATCTCCTTCTTGAAATGGCAGGAAATGGCACATTGCAGCACATATTCAAGTGTCTTTCAAGCTAGATTTACTCCTTTCCTTTTGTGTCATGCCCCATACCCTGTGCATTGTCCAAACCTCTACATCATCATTTCTCTACTCTCTGTCCCTGTCCACCCCATGCTTTCCAATTATAGTGCAACATTTCCACCCCATCTGTCTGTGCTATTCTGTGTCCTAGATGGCTGTCTGCTCCTGCAACTTTCCTACCCATCTTTCCTTTCTTGCTTTCACGTTCACCTTTCTTCTTCTTTACTAACCTCATACAATGAAAAATATGGGTCTCTTTTCCCTAAGAAAAGATAATGACCTATTTACTCCAATGCAGACCAGGTCTATATTATAACATTGAAGGGTAAAAACATCGAATGTTATAATATTGACCCCATTCAATCCAAACACCAGAAAACCGAACAGTCAGAATAGCGAATTTTCTTCCCAGGGAAAAAATTTGCTGTTCCGACAAACATACACACACCTCAAGCACACCAAAATAAATTATCCACACACATACACTTCACAAAACCCTACACTAAACCAGACATACACCACTAGCTACCCACTTACCTTAACCCAACCCTAACCCTAAGGTCCCTAACTATCACACACTCACCTTACCCGCTCCCTAACCCTAACTCACCTACCCTACCCTAACCCTCACGTCCACACAATCACACATTTACCTGACCCACGCCCTAACCCTAACTCACTTAACCCGCCCCTAACCCTAACGTCTGTCACTACCACACATTCACCTCACCCACGCCCTAACCTTAAAGTCCCTAACTACTGCACACTCACCTTAACCCAGTCCGTTCGCTCACTTACCTTAACCCGGTCCGTAACCATAGCACCACACTTACCCGAACCCAATACATAACAAAAGTTCGCTCACTTCCCTAAACCTGGTCCATAACCATAGCACCACACTGCTGTAAATAGCGAAGCCACGGACCACTGAAATCTTACCCTAGGTAAAATTTTGATGTTCTGAGGCTTCGCTATTCTCAGCTTTCGCACTAAAGGGTTCAATATTATAACATTTGTAGTTTTTGAACTTCGGTGTTATAATATAGACCCATGCAGACCTTATGCATGCCCCTTTATTTGCTCTTCTTCTATCCATCGCTTTTCTATGCATCCCTTTTCTTTTATGCTTCTGACACACTGCATCTGCAAATACGGTATGAGTATAATGTTTTGTACATCGTTATGTAATGTCCACCCAAGGGATGAACTAATATGCAAAATCTTAACACCTGCACTGCTATATAACTGAGCTGTATCAATCTGCTACTTTGTATTTTCTGTTCATGTAAGATCCCTTGATTTCATGCTTGACCATTCTCTGGATCATGTCATGCACTTCTGGGTATGGGCTTTAGTGCACATATGCGCTATTTGCAGAGCTTCACTGAACAGATCTGTCCAGAAGTATAGTGGTGGTTCTGCTTACTTATCTACTATGGAGCACAGTTAGTTGCACATGAGCATTGAATGTCTCAATTTGGGTATTATCCTTCTTTATGTATTCCTAATTTGATCAAATATCATGTACAATGTCCCCACTGGGACATGCCTTTCTAGACATATTAAGCAACTGGAGAGTTCACAAAGGTTCCTAACCAAGAAAATCGTTGACTTAAAGTCCCTGCACTAACAGGAAAGGCTTGAAGTGCTATCTCTTCACTTACTCTGTTGTGTAGTGATATATGCCTTGTATTTTGTGTCATTACAGACCCCATCCTCTTTGATTTCTTATATCATCAAAAGTCAAATAGCTACACTAATACTAGAATGTACACTAATACAAGAACTCGGAACTTAAATATCCACCACCATGTAAATAAGATGCACTTAAGAGACAATTTTATTTCTCAGCACCTACCTCACCTTTAGAATAAATTTCCTCTACAAATTAATGAAAGTGACACACTATCATCATTCATATTAAACCTGGATGATTGAATGGGTTCTCACAAACGTACACACAGGATGACCAGCTTTGGCCTTCTTGCAAAGGGCAAAACATAGGTTTATGATTTCAGATGCTTTCTATAGATTCTCATGAGACCAAATAAAATTAGATTCATTGGTAGCTAAAAATAAGAAATTCTGAAGTGTCTGGCAATGGCATGCCTATTGCTTGTTAGTCCACAATTTACCTGATAACACCCCTTTAGAAGATACATGGCAACAGGACAGTTAAGTCTTTCAGCAGAGATATTATTATAGCATCTTGTAGCTAGCAATTACATCTCTCTTCTCTGCACACAATATATTGTAGGTGTTGTACCAAGTTAAATTATTAAACATTTCAGACAGTATTTACAATTTTCAATAAATTATTTATTGACTACACATTGTCAGAGGCACAGTAAAGGTACCTTTGTTTCAACAAGCACAGAATATTATAAAAATAATGTATTTTATATAAATTGTAGACGTTTGTCTTGCTTAATGGTTTAATTTGCAAAATGCACTTATACAAATAGAAAAAATGTATACAATATTATATTTACACATTTACAATTTTCTTCTAGGGGAAATTGGCATCTTATCTTGTAACATAATTTGCTGGGAAACGACTCTAACTTGTTTGGATATGCACACATTCTCTTACATTAGAGATACCTGAATGCAAGACCAGCAAATGACATAATGCCTTAACTATAGGCATTAAATTATTTAAAAATAGTGGGCGACATTCAATAAAGGCTACACTAAGTGTACATGATATGTATGCAAGAACATTCTTATCACACGTTTTGTGCTTTTTAGTCACTCAGAAAGATTACACTAAGTGTCCATGTAGTCTGTAGTTTGTGGTAACCTTTATGAATCCCTGAAAATATTTAAACTGCAAGAATATCAGTAGGAAAACTAAAATTAGGAGGAAGAAGGTGTGTTAATTATGTCTGTGTTATCTGTTCACTTAGTATACACTTAGTGTAGGTGTTATTAATCCCCAGGGATTATCTTCATAATGATAGATTAAAGTACATTGTATACTTAATACTTTTTTGTTGTGCGAGGTTGCTGCTATCTGATCATAAAATCATCTGAACATCATTGTAGCATGTACAGCAATGTGGCATTTAAGTTTAGATAACAAACATGGCTATTACTGGGAAATGACTTCATAATAAATGAAACCATAAATACACTTTTAGAAGATGAAGGACTGGTTATGGCATACATTTCTGATTTTTTTCATTGTTTTATTTTAAATACGTATCATTATTTGAAGTGATGATGGAATACAGTCCGTCTCCTTAGTAAAGCTTCCGGAAATCTAAATGAGAAAAGTATTGACCATATATACTCTGCTCCATGTTATAACCACTCATCTTCCTCCTTAAACAAAATGGAATCTGCAAAACAAAAGGTTCAGAAAAGAAATCTGTTATTACCGAGTATTGCATTCCAGTACTGACAAATATTTCCTGCATTATTTTTAAGCAAGCAAGAAGAATTAAATAACAAAACTCTCCACTTGCAGCTGAACTTACATTTCATTAAATACATACATTTCTGTTCTCACTGTTCTGTTATAATGACAGTTTCTGCAAAGTACATGCACTTGCAATATGGCATAATATTTTCTACAAAGTATATTTATTCCATGTCACAAAGTTATAATTATTTTGTTATTGAACTTTACTGTTATTATTTTTTGTATTGCTAGTTATGATGAGCTACTGGTCAAGGCAGCATGTTTGTTCATAAACATGAAAAGATCTTTTCAGCTTTAATATCCATTTTCTGGTATTCCATTTAACTACATACAATTAATTTAAACATATATTTTTAATATGTTTATTTCTTTTAAAAGAATGGCATTCTTATACTTTACCTCAGACAGGCAATACGAAAAGACTTGTGTGTTACACAAATGTGATTATTTATTAAATATAAACAAATCATAATGTGGTTAAATCCTTTTGTTGTTCTCTGTTATGAGTTCAAATCCATGATAATGAGATGGCATTATTGTGTGTTTATGCAGGAGATACACTAGAAAATATTAACATTTCATTCAATTCATTTCAGCACCCTGGTGCTCATTTTTGTAGCCTCCCAAGTAATATTATTCCTGCCAGGCATGTGCTGTCTTTAGCTCTGTTCAGTAAACACAATGTGAGTCCAAGTTTTTCTGATACACATATACATGCCTTCTTATCTACTAGCGATAAATTTATATTTTGAGACTAAATTTCCTTAAAGATGAAGTGAAATTAATGCTCACAGAAGTACAAGATACCATACTTTTTCTGAAAATATAGTGCTTTTGTTAAAAATTATCTCTTGAAGTTAATACTCAAAAATATTAATTTGCATGAGCTATGTTAATTTGAGTTTTAGATTGCACAGATTCCTTATGTTCAAAAATTATATTTAAAACTTACAGCTGAATAATGAATTGTTGTTTCTGTAAAATATCCCATGCAGACTGCTCTCCTACAGTACATAAAAGTGATATGCTACTATGATAAGGCAGTGTCTCATTTTTTAACCATTTATTTTCATTTCTGATTAAATATTATGTTACTTTTATAGTGACCTGTGGTGGTGTTTTTTTTGTGCTTTTCTGACTTTGCCCGTGTTTTAGTCAAACAAAATTTATCTGTTTGCATTTTTTTGTTCTGGGACCTTATTCTTTAGCTTCATGTTAATTGTGGGAAGACTATGAATTACTGTAAGAACACAACATCATTTATACATTGTATTGAAGTTCTCTCTCCATAAGTAAAATAACTTCTAAAACATATCTGTTTGTACTTTGAACCCTGCCTGGGGCCTTAGTCTTGAAACTTCATCGACAGTTATGGCAGAACTGTGAACTTCTGACAGATATGAGCCTCATTGGTCATTTATTATTATTATTACATTTTTTCCATAAACAGTGTTTCTGTTAAATTTCTGCACAGTCTGGTGCCTTAGATTATGGTAGAAGTGCAGTAGTGGAAGTATTGTATATTCTGCTCCAGGACTGGAGCTTCAACGTTTTTATAGATGTTAATATTCCATATACAGCTTATCATTAAAGTTATAGACCAATGCCTTTCTGTTCCTCCATTCCTTTTGTCTGCCTCACCCCCTCCCCCACTGAGACATAAGGTAAAACTGAAATTCTAAACTAACTGGGTTCATTGGTCTGTATCTGCAAGTAGAGCTTTAATATTGGCTTTATTTTAAATTATCCTTCGCCTAGCCTGATTTTTGTAGCTTACATTTTAGCTGGCCTGCTTCTTATAGCTGAAATTTGTCCTGACCCTCCCACCTTTTTCCTGTTGTGGTTTTAAGACTCCATGCCTCTACCTCTTCTGGTAATCTGTCTTCCACAAGTCCCTCCCTCCACTCTTTCATTATTATTGTCTGTTTTGAAAGCTATTTAAATACTTTTCTCATTCATTGTTTTCCATAGATTTATAATACTGAGTACCCAACCAGCAAATCAGTATTGCTCTTGAGTGAGCATCCTTTACTACAGATTGTGTCCTTATTGTTGGAGAGCTTCCATATGCTTGATGCCCTTACCACACTCTGAGAGGGTTCTGAATAAATCCTCCTCCATCCTTGGTAGATAAGAAATTTATTTTATTGTTTTGCATTTCAGTTAACTTTTTCAGAGTACTATTGCTTTATTTTTGCTTATTTGTTGATTTTGCACTTTAAATTATTTTAAAGGTCCCTAATACTTGAAATCACCTTGTCCAGGTAGTTGGTTTAACTTGTTTTGTGGGAACGTTATACTCTCAAGCAATCTATTTTGTCTTTCTACATTAAGAGGACTGGAATAGTCCATCCAGTGGCAGTAGGTGGTGGCCTGTTCTATCTGAGTTGGGAAACAAGTAAGACAGCTGTAAGTGTAGTGATTTCTTTGGCCAGAGGACATAGAAGTCAATATTTTAAGTGCCTGTATAAATATGGAACACTTGTGTGTTACACCTCATCATGTAGCAGGGGTTAATACTGTCCTGTATAAACATGGACATTTAGAAACAACAATTTTCCCTATAAAACAACCTCTGAAATTGTACCAGTAATTTGTTGACTGCAGAGCAACTACTTTGCATGTTAAGTAGGATGGAGCAGCCAGTTTGCATGTTAAGGAGCACTGCCCCGTCAATTTAGTATTATATAGCATAGTCTAGTCTCTAGCTCCAAAGCACTCAGTCTGCTAACTATCAACCCTCATGCACTGCACCCTTCACCCAATATAGGACCTAACATCATGGATATGCACTTTCCCAATTTTTCACACCCAGTTTAGTGGATATGGGTATAACAAATGTCTCATGTTCACTGACACCGATTTAATCCTCAAAGAAATAAATTCAGTATATGAAAGATGTATATTCACCACGTCTCTGGAGGCAAAGCTCTGAAGTCACTGATAATAACAATCTAAACCCACCATACATAGTACGCAACCCACACATAGACCTACTTATGTTGAGGCACTTAAATGCAATCTTCACAAACTTAAAAGACCTCCAAGACATTCCACCTGCAAAAATTAGCCTAGCAAACCTGAAAACACTTAACAGAAACTACACCTAAGACTCACAAACAGCCACACCTAGTCGAGCCTCAACTACGATCCCATAAGTCAAGCAAGTACACTATCCAGGACTCTAGTCATAGGGGAGTCCATTGTACAGCATATTGATGCCCCTCTCAGCAGGCTGAACAAAAAGAAAGTGTTGGTCAGTTGCCTGTCAGGATCCAGGGTATGCAAGGTTGCACATGCACTCAAGTCAAGTGGTAGGTATCTAGTATTTAGAAGCATTTTACCTTCACCAAGTATGATGCCACAATGCAAACAGAACATGATTGACTTTAATAATTGGCTTAGTTTTGGTGTCAGTCTAAGGGGATACAGTATTTGTCAGCATGGAAGGACATGGTTAACAAACAAGATTGCTTTGCCCAAGATGATCTGCATCTGCCCGCTCTACACTATTGAATGTTGGCTAAAACATTGCCCCCCCCTCTTAGAGAATTTTTAGGCAATTCCAGATTGAGGAACCTTCCAACATAGATAGCCAAATCTTTCTAAACAAATATAAAGGTGTTATTCTAATCAAAAAGTGCCACATCTTCCAAGCTTGCCT
The DNA here is from genome assembly GCF_019279795.1 of Protopterus annectens. NCBI lineage: Eukaryota > Metazoa > Chordata > Ceratodontiformes > Protopteridae > Protopterus > Protopterus annectens. The sequence continues at coordinate 204,491,420 of NC_056747.1, read as the reverse complement.
CAGTTTGGAGAATTTGGACATCTGTGAAGTTACCTAGACATTGTTTAAAGCTGCAGAAAGTACCCCAGCAGTCCAAGGCTTCAGTGTCTTCTGTATGTTTAGACTAGCAGCTGCTCAGACAGGGACTAAAGGTGAAGGTGTCTTGATCTACATCACTAACAAATGTAGCTCTAGGTTGGATAAACAAGCAAGATGACATACTGGAGTTCTTCCATGTCCAGATTACCATAGACAAAGTCCCATACCATATCCTAGCAAGCTACAGATCACCCTCTATGTCCTATGAATACCATCACTCATACTTAGACCTACAAGGAAACTCACCATTTAACCAAATACCATACTCATGGGAGACTTTAATCATCTCTCTATAATCTGTGAATCTTGCACAACCCCAAATTTGCAGGCACACAGATTCCTAGACTTTGTAACACAAATACCCTAAACCAGTTAGTGCATGTGCCTACTAAAGGTGTAAAGATATTAGACCTGCTACACATAAATATGAAAAAGAAGCCACACACACACACACACACACACACACACACACACACACACACACACACACACACACACACACACACACATTCTGGTAAGGTCAAACCACAAAGCATTCTCTTTTGAAATAAGAACTAATCCTATAAGCTTAGCAAACCCTGCAACACTTGGAAATTACTCCAAGGAAAACTACATTTTATTAAGTAATAACCTGTTAAAATTTCAAGCCCCTCCAAACCCATATGACACAGCAGTCTATGTGTAATTATTCATAGAAGATCTGGCCAAGCATATTAGTGAGTGAGCATAAGCCCAAAACTAACATAAGGCAAAAACTAACAAAAAACAAGCTACCTTGGAAGTATCCAAAATTAAGCAGACTGAACAACAAAAGAAAAAAGTTATAGCTGAAATTAGGAAGTGTAACACCTAAAAATATAAGAACTCTCACATCACTTGGATTGTATGTAACGTACTTTAGTTGAAAACCAGTTATCTTGCTATATTTGTTATGTATATCAAAAAAATGTAATAAAAATTATATTGGAAAAAAAAGAACTCTCACATCAAACAGAATGGACAACTAAGAGGACTAATTAAGTCCAACAAAGCACATTTTGAGATAAAGATAACATCCCATGCCATGGACAGTTATAAGGCCTTTTTTAGCTATGTCTGAAATCTCAAAGGCTGTGTACATCAGTGTGTTCAACAGTTGGTAAATGAAGCCACTTTCATGGAACCAACTTTACTGGCCTCTCACCCTAAGCTGCCTCAAGGAAATACTGTCTAACATAATCAATCCAACTATCAGCAGTGGGCAGATGTTAAATGCACTCTCTAAGGCTAAGAATACACATTCAGTGGGCCCCAATAATATCACAGGATGCCTTTCAAATAACCTGAAATATGACCTATTAGGGCCACTGGTGTCACTATTCAACCACAGCCTCTGCATAGGTTTTGTGTCATACAGATGGGAGACTCTGCACCACTCTGGTTTTGTCAAAAGCAGATTTTGCCTGCTGAACCTAGTGGACTTTTTTGAGAAGATCATTAGGGCAATGGAGGAGGGAAAAATGGTGCATATTGTTTACACTGACCTAGCTAAGGCATTTCATACAATATCCCACTCAGGCATTGTAATCAAACTAGTGAAATTAGGCATAGACCCCTGTGCAAATCACTAGATAGCCTGCTGGCTCACAGACAGGACCCAGGAGTATAGGACTGGAGAGACCACCTCCACAAAGAAGTCTTCCAGAGCTCTGTGCTGGGTCTGCTCCTCTTTAGCTGTGAGTTCCAAAAAATAAATCCCAATGTCATCAGCCTGAGACTAACCAAGTTTGCAGATGGTTGCAAACTAGGAGCAATCATAGACACCCTGCCAAGCTACTAACATTTTTCAGGAAGGTATAATAGACAAATGGCTGCTGCCAAAGCAATGGCTTAAAAATCAATGCCAAGAGATTCATAATAGTACCTTTTGGGAAAACTCTGCCAAGGATGGCCCAAGCCAGATGCAAAAGGAGGAGGGTGGTCATCCTGCCACAGTGACCAGAACTGGGAAACCACAGAAGCCAGGCAAGAAATTGTATTGAAATTTGAAAAAACTCATTCAGGCATACTATTGCATCGGGAGCAGCTGATGCACCAGCACTGGGGACCCAGTGTGCTGGTGAGAAGTGGGCTACTGACAGAATGTTCTACATGGTAATATGGGTCTCCAGTTACAGTGTAATGAATTTCCTTCTAACTAGCCACCATATTGGCCAAAAAAAAACATTGCCAAGGAACTCATGAAATGCAAAATCTTGAAAACTGCAGTGTCACAGTTACAACTCACTAGATCTGGAACATTGACCATCCAACCACCTACAGCCAATGAAAAGATGACACCGTACTACTCTGGCAGTGAGATGAGAGAGGCTGGAATTGGGTTTATTGTGGATAGCCGGTCTGCAAGAAGCATAATCACTTTCCAACTATTATCAGACCACCTGACAGTGCTCAACATTGATGGTGCCATCAACACCCACATATTATCCATCTACACATCATCATCTTCATCAGATACCATCCACATGGAAGAAGGTCATCATCGTACCCATCCACAAGAAGGGGGACAACAGTGAATGCAAAAACTACTATGGCCTCAGCTTGCTGTCCATCATCAGCAAAGTTTCCTTTTTTATGAAGATCATACAATCCAGGCTACAGAAACAGCACAAGCAAACCAGCAGGGAAGAATGTCTGGATTCAGACCAACTAGAGGACGCTGCTATCAAATCTTTGCCACCTGTCAGCTAATGGAGGAATTAATCTGGTGAGGACAATGTAGAGTTATCGTCTTTATCAATTTCAAGTCCACATTTGACTGTATCCACTGGACTTCCCTGTGGAAGACATCAGAGACAAAGCATGTGCCAAAGAAAACCATTACCCTCCTTCAGACATTATACAATGGTTCATCTAGCAATGTGAGCATTTGTCACGAACTGTCTGAAGAGATTATCATTCATACTGGGGTCCATCAAGGGGACATTGTCGCTCCACTGCTGTTCAACATAGTGGCGGATACCATCGTGAGGAAAGTATTTGAGGGCAGGAGTGGAGTCCAATACAATGAAGTCTGATCTGTGACTGATCTGATGATTGCTGATGACAGTGCCATTTTTGCATACAGTGATGCTGAGGCCACAGATATCCTCTATGACATTGCTCGCATCGTCTAATTGTATGGCATATGGATAAATGGAGACAATCCCAAAGTAATGGCAACTGAAGAGTCACAAGCCACTGCCCACCTTGGGGAAGCTCAGATTGAACAAATGCAAGAATTCAAGTCTCTGGGTTCACTAGTCCAGGAGAAGAAATCTTCAACAGCTGAAGTCCATAGCAGGATTGTACAAGCCACTGCAGCATTTGCTTTGCTCAAGTGGTGTCTATGGAAGAGAACAAACATCTCTATCACCACCAAGCTTTGCCTTTTTGAGGCCCTGATTTTGCCAATTCTTCTTTATGGATCAGAAACGTGGATTTCCTCAAGCCAGACCTCAACAAGCTTGAGGTCTTCCAAATGCAATGCCTGCACCAAATCTTGGGAATCTCACTTCTTGACTGCATTAGAAATGAGAGCATCCAGACCAGATGTGATCAGCAGCCAAAGATCAGTGAACAGATCCAGAACAGGAGGCCGTGCTGGTCTGGACATGTGTACGGGATGGACACCCACTGCTTCCCATACAGACTATTATAGACCGAGCACCCCGCAAACTGGAGAGTTCACAAATCTGCACCAAAGAAGAGGTGGGCTAAACAGCTTGAAGAGGACCTGAGAAGCTGTTTACTTGGCCTACAGGGGGACAGAAACACTGCCATGGACATAACAGCATGGAAAGGTGTCAATTAGAAGTCCAGAATCTAGCAGCACCCACAGCAGTGTACTGACTAAGTAGTTGACCAGCTCCACCAGCAGTCAGCTAGGGACAAAAGAAGAAGAAAAATGCCTTTTGGGAAGTTGGTCACCAAAGGAAAATATCTCATTGATAAAATACCCCTAGAAGTAGACACAGTAGTCAGGGATTTGGAAACTCATGTAGATAGTAAACTGGCTTTCTACTAAACATGTGTCTAAAGCTGTAAGAAAATCATTCTATGCCACTCAACATATAAGTAAGGGCATGGAATTTAGGTCCAGGGAAGTCATCTTATCATTGTACTCAGCCCTCATCAAACCCTTCATTTACTGTAATGCCCTCTTTGGTATGTACCTGACCAAGCAGATGCAAGAGCTGGAATGTCCACAGAGGTTCCTCACTAAAAGAAGACAAGACATAAGCACGGTATCTTATGCAGATGACCTCTCAGCCCTATCTCTACACTTTGTTTTTACAGAGTGCTGAAAAGCAACCTATGCCTGGAATATGAGGCATTCTTGGATTCTGTTCTGAAGGACCTTTTGCATATCTGCAAAATGAACAGTATCAGAACTACTTGAACTAAGGATTTAAACTTTGCTTGCAACATAAATAGGACATATTGAAAGGACAGGTATGTATCTCAGTGAATTATCATCCCTTCCTTAACCCTATTCAAGCACAACCTCAACTAGTGAATGTGAAATCAGAAATTCACCCCTGTGTGACACCTATATCTCTGATGGACAGAAACAGCCATTGAATCATGCCATAACTAAAATATACCCCCTTAAAATAAAGTCTAAGGTGCAATAACTCATGGGATACATTTGGATGACATGGCTAGGCTGCCCCAGTGGTCACTAGCCTAGTATATACCTATGAACCTATGTATAATTAAATGGATTTATTCATATCAAATATTTTTCACTTTTGTCATACATAGTAATAGAGTGAAACTGCCTATTTTTATGTATCGTAATGATCATGGAAAACTGATTTCTCAATATTTATTTCTTTAATTAATTTTTCATTTGCTGCTCAGGACTGGTGCAAATGGGCTAAAAGCTCTTTTTCAGTAGAAGCACAGGGACAAAAGCTTCACAAATTTCAGTGCAAAATTCAAAAATTGAAATCAAAAATAAAAACTAAAATCTAAATACGATTAGAAAGAGATAAGCAAAAATGATCAAATATCACTATTTTAATCAAACTTATACACTAAGTAGAATTACAAAAAGGTGCAATCTTCTTAAAAATATGTGACAGTAATTTCTGATTAAACTACTTGAATTGGCCTTGAACATTGAATAGCTGTAATATATCCCAGGATCTAAAGTGCTACAGTTAGACCTCTGATACTCACAAATTCAGAGCAATACAGTTAGACCTCTGATACTCACAAATTCAGAGCAATTCACAGAACACAGTGCAATCAAAATGCTAAAAAATAATAACTAAAAAATAATTAAATAAAACTCAAAATACAGCATAAATCTACAAATAGATTGAGGGGGCTCCCACCAACATCACATATAAGGAAATAATGTATTCTGGGTTGTATAACACCTTGAGAAAAATACATTTTCCTTGTACTACTGTTGCACCTTTGATGTAAAATTAATTTGAACTACACATATTTGGGAAATGCATTTTGGAGACAGCAGTTCCAAAATGAAAACTTGATAAATCCAGCGACTGTGTTGCTTCCTGTATATATTTATGACTTGTTAAGTGATCGTATTTTACTTTTTTAGTAGTGTATCACAGACCTGGATCTTTTTATGGCTGTTTTTCAAACAATACTGAGGATTAGTTATGCATGAAATAGTAAAGCCCTGTAAACAAACTTTCAAGCATCTAGCTTTTAAAATGATTTGCTGTGGACTGAATCTTCTGTATGTTATTAATGAAAGGAAATAAAGTCACTGTGTTTCTGTAAATTAAATATAATTACTAATGGTCTCCTGTAAAAAGTTATATTTAGGGACACGTAGTGTTGAATCGCTGATCAGTGATGGGAACTTGCAGTCTTTCTCACATGCCTTTGTACTTATGGTCAGAGTATGCTGTTTTGATGGCTGGGTGTGTTGTGAGTCAGTGCTCTATTATTATATTTTTATATTTTAATGAATGTAGGATTTGCATAAATGCCGTTTAGGTGTATTATTTTAAAGGCATGCATTATACAAGTCAGACAACTAAAAAAAATAATAGCATACATGGAGAAATACACCCATTGCTGTGAATGAGTCTCACATGCTGATTCCGTTCAGTACCTGTACCACCAATACAGGACATGGCATTTGCTGTGAGCTAATACATTTTTCTCTTTCATGCAATAACCACCAGTTGTGTCTTATATAATCCATGCCATTGCAATATCCCTGCTTATAGAAGCCATGGACCAGTAATGCAGTATAGACTACCATAAAATGTGTCAAAGGCATCATGGAATATGAGTTGCGAGTAAACTGTAGAGAAGGTTGCCATTAATTAATGCAGCCTTTGTTTACTTGTATGATTCTAAGAATGCTGCATAGAGATATCTGTCTACACACACACACACACACACACACACACACACACACACACAAAAAAAAAATATATATATATATATATATATATATATATATATATATATATATATAGATACACACACACACACACACACACACACACACACACACACACACATACATCTTTATACATTTTTTTTAGCTTGCCTTATTCTTTGGCTTGAAGGCAATTTGTTCTCGTTTCTTTTCTCAAAGACATCTTTGACTCACATGGACTTTCGGCTTTTCCCGGGCCACAACAGAACTCTGGTCTGCTCATGATTGGCAGTGGATTTTTACGGTGCCGTGTTTTCAGCCCGATGCCCAACCTTCAACGAAGGCATGCCCATTCACACTCGCACCTACCTGCATGTCTTTAACATCACTCGACTGCAGGAAGGACATGCAGCCTCCACACAGAAGGCACTCCAGCCGAGAATCGAATGGGAGAACATCTTGCTGTGAGGCGACAACGCTAACCACTGCACCACCGCATTTTTGACTCACATACAATTGCTAATTCCTAAACAAACCTCTACCATTAGCAGCAGAGTTCCGTTTTTAGTTCTGATAACCACTAAGTTCTTCCCTTTCCCATCACAGCATTTCACACAGAGTTTAGCCTCAATGCAATCTTGTTTTATTATATACTATAGTAATGTAACACAAATTCAGGACTGGATACTTACATTGTTATTTGATATTATACCTAGCACACTGATCAACAGGCAAATAAGCAGTGAGTTTGCACTTGGATAAGAAGCACCAATCACAATAAAGACGCAAACACTGTATGGACCACTGTCCCAGTCACTGTCATTGAATGTAATCTGTTTAGTAGTACTTGGATTAAAACTTTTGTTGCAATTAACATAGCTTTTTATATGGAAATTAGAAAAGTATTTATTACTTGTTACTTATATGTATAACTTAGATCTGAAGAAACTCTGACAAAACATAGCTTTTTATATGGAAATTAGAAAAGTATTTATTACTTGTTACTTATATGTATAACTTAGATCTGAAGAAACTCTGACAAAACATAGCTTTTTATATGGAAATTAGAAACGTATTTATTACTTGTTACTTATATGTATATCTTAGATCTGAAGAAACTCTGACAAAACATAGCTTTTTATATGGAAATTAGAAACGTATTTATTACTTGTTACTTATATGTATAACTTAGATCTGAAGAAACTCTGACAAGGGCTAAAGAGCTCATCTCTTGCTTTAACTTAATAAACCATGGTTTAAATAAGTAATGCCAGTGTAAAACCTGATTTCTTTTATTTTTATAGGTTCTTAGGTTCATAGGTAGAAACTAGGGTATTGGCCCTAGGGCCTATATAAGCCTAGCCAAAAAGGTACCCTGGCTTTTGCCACCCAAGAAAGTTATTTTCCTGTGCCCCTGTCAAGCAGAGCCACAGAAGTGATCCTCGGGGTGAATTTCCTATTTCCCATCCAATCATCAAGATTTTTCTTGAAGAGTGCTAATGAGGAGCTCAGTTTGACATAGATAGGTAGTCTGTTCCAGAGTATGGGAAGTCTCTGGGACAGGAATCTATCCCTCCAGCATGTTCTGTTTATTGTGGTACTAAGGTTTAGGTCCCTATAGTGTGCTGCTTGGAGAGATTGGTATTTCTTTAAGTGGAGCATGTCTTACAGCTCAGGGTTTGACATAGCTTTGTATGTTAGACAGAGATCACCTCTGAGCAGGCAATATGCGACAGAGTAAAGCTGGAGTTTTTTGAGACGGTCTGCGTAGGGCATCTGTATGAGGCCAGTAATCCTCTTTGTGAGGTATTTCTGCGGCCTTTCCAGTTGTTGTAGATGTCTTGTGAGGTACATACCAAAAGGGGCGTCGTACTCTATAATGGATCTAATGAGTGATGAGTAGAGGGGAACAATGACCTCTTTTTTTCTGGATGAGAAACCTTTTGTGATGAGGTGTGCCATGTAGAAGGATTTCCTGACCACTGTGGTGATGTTATTATCAAAGGAGAGACTACTGTCCACCTGTGCCCCAAGGTCTCTTATCACACTTTCAGTGCTAAGTAGACTACCGCCAATGTGGTAGTTCATGGGTACAGAGTTTTTACCAAAGGGGATGACAATGCATTTTTTGGCATTGAGCTTGAGGCCATGGCTTTGACACCAGGCATCTGTCTCAGTGAGGCCTTTTTGTAGGATGTCCATATCGTTAGGAGTTTCGATTATGGCTCCAAACAAGTATTTCAGCGCTTTTGTTCTTTAATCTGTGTCAAGAACTTCATCAGAAGATGCATCTTAGCTGTGGTTCAGTTGTTAATATAGTGTAGAAAACAATAAAAAAAAATCCCCCTATAAAACCAAATGAACACTTTATTGGGTCTATTTACGAGCAGACAAATGGGGTTGCCAAGGGCTCCAAAATGGCACCTGCCTTTGCCAGCCTTGTTCTTGCAGCCTAGGAATACATGACCCTACCTAATTTACCAGGATTTCAGAAAACATGGCTATGTAAATGTTACATTAGTGATGTTTTTTTTTTGTTTGACAAGGATCAGAGCAGGACCTTTTACATTTTATTAAATCCCTCACAGACAGCATTCTTTTTTTTAATGTTTACACTCTCAGCTTCCAGACAAATGGTAAACTTCTTAGATGTTCAACTAATTATTAATCTTAAACAGCTAACTTAGGATTTGACTATCCACCCGAAAGGGACTTTCAGGAACTATTACCTTCATTTTAACAGCTTACACCCATATTTCTCAAAAAGAAATATAGCAGACCAGTTCATCAGGATATCTGGGCTCATAAGCAATGACCACACATTTATTAAAGAGTGTTGTTTCCTTGCCCGCTTACTATGAGATAGACAATACCCAGATCATTTACTTGAAGTTTTTACAGAGGTTTATGAACAGTGTGTCTCCAGTTTTAAACCGATCTTAAAATATGGATTGTCACCAAAAAACAATCAGACAGCTATTCCTGACCAAGCCTCTCCTTGGACCAATCTGACTTTGGAAGCAGACCAAGCCCACTTACCACCAAACTGGACTCCTTCTAATACCATTCCTGCTAACAATTGGATAGAATGAGTTCATTGACAAACTCGCGAACACTTGTAGATAGATCGGTCAGCTTTCAACTGCCAATTAACCTTGACATGGCTTCAGTTAGAAATGTTATCACAAAAAACTGGGGCATCATCACGAACTCTACTGAATTGCCTTCTACTTTAGGGAATGCCCCCCCCCCCCTTCACATTAATAAAAAAAAAAAAAAAACTTTGAGAAGGTCTTTTAAGAATAAAGCTATACCTCACTCTCTCATTCAGAACATTAATAAAACAAGTAAAGCAAGCATGTTTGCTTGTGGTAAATGTGTGTCATGTGATTACATTTTCATAGGTAGTTTCTATACATTTGCACACTGTAACAAAAGAATTACTTGATATAAGTAATATTTAAGTCCATTAAGAATTCCAGTTTCATTGCAACTCCCATTTCCAAATGGAAGTATATTTTAATGCTGACTGTGTGCACCACTTTTCAAAAATCTGACTTTCTAAACTATCTGTGAACTGTGAATAAGTCTCAGCTTTACCCTTGAAATAAGATTGGTGATCTGTGCCTTTCAGAATATCTTCTACCAGCTAAAAAATAAATGTCCACTATTTTAATACTTGCTAAGGAGCAACAAAAATCCTAATCAATAAACTTACATTGCCATACCATCAAATTAAAAGTATACCTTTATCCAGCTGAATAGTGTATTAGTGTTTTCTGTTAACAATGTTTCAAAATTAAATATTTTTTCTTTGTCACTATGTCCATACTTATCACAGTTCATCAGTGTAACAGGACATAGCTTTGACTGTGACCCAGATGACTCCAGTGTAGTTAATGGACTGGGCAAAGGAGGAGCCCGCCAATGGAAGTGAGAGTGAGCATCCAATGGAGGCTCACCTATCTTGGATTGGATAAGGATGTGGTAAGTTCTCCCACCCCTCAAGACAGTTGGCAGAGGTCAGATGTAACAGCAGACATGGGACTATATCATCTGTTGACCATGCCAAATAGTGCTGTAGCCAGTAAGGGCATGCCTATTGTGAGCTGGATATACTCATCAGTCAGAAATGTATACACTGCTTCAGTGGTAAACATGATAGAGATGGTGGGCTTTGCGGGAGGCCCTTAGAATAACAACACACCAGGTCTGCCTGTACTTCCCTTTCCTGGGAAAGATAAATGTCTGACTCCTAAATCAAGCAGCCCTTGTTCGAAGTACTGAAGTCAGATCTTTAAATGTTTAGGAAAAGGTACCCTAGTATGAAAAGTTGTTGATTTGAGCAGTACCATTGGCCATAAACAAGAAGAAAGAACATATGAGAAATCCAAATCCAAACAGTAAATGATATACTATGTCCATAGTTATGTACCCAGCTTCAAAATTCATGTGTCAAAAACATAATCACTATAATGAACATCACTAATAAAATAGCGCAGTTAATAAAGAATGTAAAAATGTAAAGTTATAAAAGTTAAAACTCCAGACTTCCACATGTTTTAAATCAATAAATCATTTCCTCTGTAGCACATTGAGGTTCATTGTGTCAGTCTTAAAATTCTCTGATTATAACTTCAAGCTGAATACTGGTGAATGAAACAGGATATCAATACTTTAAAAAAATTAGAAAGTAAGCACCCCCTTCATAGCAAACTTTATTACCAAACATAAATCCGAATATAACCCAGACTGCATTACAAATTGTTGTTATACTACTTGATAAATAATAATGTTGTTTGTTGTTAAGATTTCATTGCATTTGTCTGGACACTGAGCTAAACTGTTATATAAACGTCATTTAAAAAAAAATTCTTACCAACAAGCAGCAAAGGAACAGCAGAGCAAGAACCAGAAAAGCAGCTACTGCTATCAGGATTATTGCCCAGTTCGGAAATTCATATGGTGTTTGAACTGGCTGTGCTTCGCTTGTAGAAATATCTAGAAAAATAGATCAAATTGTTTTAATAAATTGTTATAAATATGTACTAGACAAAATGAGTGATCACGTAGGAAATGTTAATGATGTAAACAATGCTGTAAGAGAATAATAAGGCAAAGGGGGTATGTTTAGCACAAAAAGAGAACACATTAAAATCTTAATATCAGAAATTACTTTTTCATAGAAAATGTTATTGACTGGTAGATTTCATTTTGTAAACAGGTTGTAGAAGTTAAGACAACTGAGTCCTTTAGAATAACTTGGCATTCATAAAAGGGTTAATGTTTCTCCAACAACTATGAAAAACAAAATGAAGAAAAACGCTAATGTGCCACAGGATTCCTGGAGTGTTTTAGTGTGTTTTGTTTTTGTTTTTGTTTCTTATGTGATTGTACAAGTTATCTTGTTGGATTAAATTTCATGGACTTTTGATTGCCTGACATCGTTTTAACAGGAATCCCGCGCCACATTAGTGTTTTTCTTCATTTTGTTTTTTCAGAGCTGGCATTCATAAAATCGTTGCATCGAAACCTTTGTGCAACTCCCTTACCAGCAGTTTGACAAACTCACATACTCTTCCTTCTAGTTACTTAATCTAATCTACTCTAATCTAATCTAATCTACTCTAATCTAATCTAATCTAATCTACTCTAATCTAATCTAATCTAATAAAATCTATATACTTATGAATCACACAGTACAGTAATGTAATTTCTGCCTCAAATAAATTTCCTCTTCTTTAATTAAGAAAATCCTTAATCAGCTTCTATGTAACACACCCTCTTCCACAAGGAAACTAAATCTGCTTTTTCTCAAAAAAAAATGCCCACCTCATAATGAACCCAATGATGTTCATTTACAATCTCTTATTCATCTCTGGCATATTAGCTAACTCTTGGAAATCTGCCATCATTTTACATATACCAAAAGCCTCTAACTCTCCATAACCACAACAATTTAGACCCATGTGCAAACTAAGACCCAAAAACAACATGGCTTCTTTTCTGGTTTATTGCAGGGACATCCCTATGCCAATGAAAACGGTAATAAGACCACTTTTTCTGAAGCTTAATAGTGAAACTACTAGTTAGTGTGAAGAACTTTTAATAAATGAGCTACCATAAACCTTGGCAAAAGGAATTTATGAGACAATAAATTTCTTGAAGTGCACTGATGTCAGATCTAATTATATGAACTTGAAGGGGGAGCAAGAGGACTGCAGTTTTGCTTTCTGTAAAGTTGTTTGCGGTTCAGTGAAGTAGTCACAGTTCTGCTTTCACTAGAATGAGTATGGCAAAGTCATATTCAGAAGTAAGACTTAAGCTCATATGTAACCAGTTTCCCTACACTCACTGCTAGATATGCTTTAAAACATGGACCTATATAACCCTTGCGTAGACCTTAAATGGGTCATTGATCCCATCAACCACAATTCCTACTCAACAGACTTTGTCAGTTTGGTTTCAGAACTTGTACTTTTAAAATGGTTCTCAAATTATTTACAGGACTGTACTTTTATTGTTGTTATTAATAATAATTACTCCTTTACTGATAATTTCACAATTGGATGATCAAATGGTCTCCATCTTCATTAATTCTCTCCCATTAACTCTGCAAAACTGTGATCTCATATTTTATATGACTGATCTGCAGATTCACACAGAAGACAGTTCTGTAAGACAAACTTAAACCTTACATCACTATGGCTCTCAACATACTTTAATTAGTTAAAATAGTAATATCTAAATTAATATAAATAAAACATTATATGTTTCACTTGAAGTGTTTATATTTTGAAAATTCTGTCTGCCTCTGGCCTGGGTTATTTTATGAATGGATCTTTGGGCCATTCATCTCACCCAGGTAACAATTAAATATAAAAGCCCTGTCGTCAGATAGCAAGAGGAGGGTGCCATATTGGGAGGAAGGGCAGAAGGGGGAGAACAATGTACATGTACCAGAATAGAAAGGAAGGAGGCTCATAGGGAACTGATTGCTCTTAGGGAGGATATTGAGGGAGGAAGTTCATTGAGAAGTAATTGCTCTTAGAAAGTTTAAAATAAAACAGAAAGAAGGACTGCCTCCTAGAGTCCACAGAAATCTGGACAGTGTGTTATCAGACCTCCCTTACAGAAATTTTCAATAGTCATTTTCTACTGCAGAAGGGACAGGAAGACAGCAAATGTGCAAATGTGGTACTGTTGTATTGGGGGAACGTCAGAAAAATATACAGGCTTATCAGTTTAACAATAGTTGTGCAGAATGTCACTGGAAGAATCTTGAAGGATAGGTGGGTAGCATTTCTAGAAGAAAACAGTCTCCAAGACAATAACTAACATGAATTCATGGATGGAAGGCACTGTCAGTCAAGCATGATCCACTTCCAAGAGCAGGTTACAGATGAATATCATAGGAAAACTTCCCAAATTTCAGAAAGATATTACTAGCTGTCTCACACAGGAGGCTGATAAAATTAACTGATGGGTATGGAGTAGGACCAAAACTTAAGGATCTGAATAGCTGCATGGTTAATGGTAAGTCACAGAGGGCTGTGACAAGAAGGACAATGGAAGGAACTAGGGAGGTGACAAATGGAGTAATACAGAGGAGTGTTCTGGTTCCATTGATTTCTCATTGTACTTGTTTCACACATATCTGGATGATTCCAAGGATAGACTTAGCCTCTTTGCTGGTGAGAAGGTGGTACAAGAGTAGGGAATGGTGAAAAACCTATTAAAGGATTTGATAAGGCTGAAAAGGAGGCAGAAAAGTGTCAGTTGAGGTTTAATGCAAATAAATACAAAGTGCTGCACGTGGCGCTGGTATGAAGTCAAAGCTGAGAAGCGTGAAACTGATAGTAACAGAATGAGAAACGGATACGAGGGTATTGATCACAGCTGGATTGTCAGACTCCAAGGATCTGAGTGAGAGAACAGTGACTGCAACAAACAGAATGCCAAGATTTAGTCTCAAGGGGATTGATTCCAGAAGCAAAGTTTCCACTCTACAAAGAGAACATACAAGGAAAGGTCATCCAGCTGGTGGAATAATTTCAGAGGAAAACTAACAAAAGAAATCCATGGGTACGAGGGGATGGAGTATAATTAGAGGTTAGCAGAGGTCTCTTCAAACCAGTAGAGATAAGAAGGATGTCACACTGGAGCACAAGATTATGTCTGAGAGATTTGAAGGGGTCATTCTGAACCAGAAGGGTAGTGATGAAGGAAGGAACACAAGCAGTAGATTGTAGGGAGAGAGGACAGATACGTAATGCCATAAGTACAGTATACAGTATTAAAGACACCATATTTTACTGTCTTTTGGCTTTTCCCGGTTAGGGGTCGCCACAGTGGAATTCCCATCCGCTAATGATTGGCAGTGGATTTTTATGGTGCTGAGTTGCCAGCCTGACGCCCAACCTTCAAAGAAGGCACCCCCATTCATGCACACATCAACCTGCATGTCTTTAACGTCACTCGACCGTGGGGAGGACATGCAGACTCCACACAGAAGGCACTACACCCAAGAATTGAACAGGAGAACCTCTTGCTGTGAGGCGACAATGCTAACCGCTGCAAAAGGACACTGTATATTAAGAAACTATATTCTATAGAACTTGGATTGCAACTGAGTTGAGTTCGTAAGTTCTCCATGTGTTTGTGTTGATTTACTCTGATTTTCTCCCTCCTCTCAAAAGTAAGCTGGTTGATTAGTTAAATTAAACTGCTTATACAATTTAATGTGTGTGTCTGTCTGTGTTTGTGTGTGTGTATATATAAAAAAGATATATAGTTGCATAGTTGTACCATATCTGAAAACAGTCAAACTAAACTGCTTATATAATAAATACACACACACACACACACACACACACACACACACACACACACACACACACACACACACACACAAACATAAATATATAGTTGCATATTTGTACCTTATCTACAGGCTGTCCTTCATGACCATCAGTACTGCAGATTCCTATATTCCATATTTAAATTTATTATTTCCCATATAGTCATCTTTTATTTATTTATTTTATTTATTTATTGACATTTGTTAACCGGGTTTGTCCAACTGGGCTTGTGGCCCATTTTCAGTGGAGACCCGAGGAGAAAAGCTCGAGTAGTACATTTTTAAACAAGTACAATTTTAAACAATATTGATATAATGGCAGTTTTAGCAAAATGATTCACATATGTTGGGTTACATGCATAAAGTTAAGGTTGCATTAAAAAGAAGCTTAGTAACATAATTTTACATTGATATAGTTCAATAGGTCAACAATAACATTTTTTTGTTTGTATAAAATTATGCAAATGCATAGTAGACACATTGGAGAGAGAGGTGTAATGAGGTACCAAGTATGGACCTTTTGAAGGTACATAAAGGGAAGGAAGACTAGGTGGGGTCATGGCAACTGTAGGTCCTGGAATTGAGAAAGTACACTTTTAGTTCATTTTTAAAGTGTGAGGTGTGGGAGATTGAACGTAAGTCAAGGGGATGTTTGTTCCAAGCATGGGCAAGGGAGTGTTTGTAGAGTAGTTTGCCTACTGACCTTTTTAGGTGGTAGATATCAAGTAATTGCTGGTTAGAAGTACGGAGGCTCTGGGATGGGATGTAGATGGAGACTAAAGAAGATAGAGATGGACAGAAGGAGAGTTTATAAAGAATAAAGTGTAGCATATGAAATTGACAAGATAGCAGAAATTGGAGAAGTTCAAGCCATTGAAGAGAGTTTAAAGAAATGCAGTGGTGTGAGTTGTATGGGGAGTTAGTAATGAATCTGGTTATTTTATGGTAAGTCTGTTGGAGTTTGTTTAGAGTGAAGGCTTGGATATTGGTAAGAACTGGGGCAGCGTATAAGAGGGAGGGGAGGAGGAGTGCCTGGCCCAGGGTAAGTCTAGATTCAGGGGTTAGATATTTTTGTTCTGATATAGCAGACCTAGTTTCTGGTTTGTTTTTTTTATACACTGGAGTATGTGTAGGTTGAACTTTAGTTCATCGATAATGACTCCTAGGAGTTTTGTGTGGGTGTCAGGTTGGATAGTTGCATTGTTAGAAGATGTAATAAAAAAGGAGGTTTTGTGATGAGAAAGAGAATGGGGAAGGAGAAGTAGGAGTTTGGTCATTTTGGGATTTAGGATCAATAGGTTGTGAGAGAGCCATTGTTCAGTGGATAGTAGGGCCTGTTGGGTCAGGGAGTGCAGTTCAGGAATGTTATTTGAGATGGATATAAGTGTGGAGGCATTGGCATACTGAATAAGGGTGGATTCTTTGCATGAGGTGTAAAGATCATTGGTGAAGATGTTAAACAAAAGGGGTCCCAAGATGGAGCCTTGGGGAACACCAGTGGAGATGGGAAGGAAAGGTGAGGAGGATGAGAGCCATTTGACAGATTGTTCCCTGCCAGATAGGTAACTATTAAACCAGGCAAGTGCGGAGGGAGATAGGTGGAGATTTGTGAGTTTGGATGGTAGTAGAGGATGAGAGACAGTATCGAAGGCTTTGGAGAGATCTAGGAAGTGACAGGAAATGAGCTTTTTGTTGTCTAGGGCCTCTGCAATAATATGAGTGAAGGAGAGGAGGGCAGTGGTAGTGCTGTAGTGAGGATGAAATCCATGTTGGGTGAGGAGGTGATTGAGAAGCCGTGAGTGAATACATTTTTCTAATATCTTAAAGAGGGGGGACAGAATGGCAATGGGTTGGTAGCTTGAGGGGTCAGTGGAGTTTCCACCTTTATGAAGAGGAATAGTAAAGAAAGATTTCCAAAGGGTGGGGACAGTTGATTCCAGAATAGATCAATTAATTAGTATAGCTATAGGATAGGCAATTGAGTCAGCAGCAAGTTTGAGGAATGTAGGAGATAGATTGTCATTGGACGGAGAGCAAGGTTTTAGCTTGAGTAGTAGAGATTTGATGTAAGTAATGGGAACTGGCTCAAAAGAAAACAAAGTTGTGTTAGTGGGACTTGGAGGGGTGGGTGTCGAAGTAGAGTTTGGCTTAGAGGTTGCCAGATTTTGGATGGAAGAGATAAAGTGTTTATTCAGGAGGGTAGCTGTTTCCTGAGAGGAAGAGTTAGGGTATGGGGAGGGATTAGAGGGCTTTCCAGGAAAGAGGATGTTGTTGAGAGCTGACCAAAATTTTTGTGGATTGGATTTGTTGTTAAGCAGAGCAGAGCTATAGTATAAGTTTTTGTCATTAGCTGTATGTTTTTTGCAAGGTTCCTCAGTTGCCTGTATTTTTGAAGAAGAGGTGGTTGTTTAGTTTTAGTCCAGGTTTTCCAAGCACTATCTCTTTGTTTCATAAGGGACCTAGTCTCCTTGAAGAGCCAGGGAGCATGATTTGATTTTATTCTGATCTTCCTAGAGGGAGCTAAGGAGTTTAGAGTACTCATGAAGATGCTATTGAAAGTGCTTGCAGCATCGTTTAGGGGGAGGTGTTTTAGGATGGACCAATCTATGTTGTGGAGAATGAAGTCAAATTGGGATGAATTAAAAGTCGATAGTTTTCGACAATCTTTGATAAGGTGGGGTTTAGGAATATGGAAGTAGTGTCTTAAGATGGTGGTAGGGAGATTATCACTGAGGGAGTCGGGTAAGGTGGTGGGGTTGTGGTATTGGTGGGGGGAATTGGAAAGGATTCAGTCTATGATAGAGCTGGAGGTGGAATTTTTATGGAAGCGAGTGGGAGATGTTATAAGTTGGTGGAAGCCGTGTAGGTGGATACTGAGTTGGGGGGAGTCAGTTGTGAGTTTGGACGAATCAATGTTGACATCGCCAAGGATAAGTGTCTCATATGGTATGTTGTGGGAGAACCAGGATAGGATGTTTTCAAGAAAGGGCAGATTGTTACCAAGAGGAAGGTAGACAGAGGCAATTGCAAGTTTTTTGTGGGGATTCAGATGGCAGTTAAGGATGATGATTTCAGCTGGGAGGAAGTCAGGAATTGGGGAAGGGTATGGTGAGAGGTTAAGGTTGTTTGAGTAGAGTATGGCCACGTCACCACCTTTTTTTACAGGTCTATCAGATCGGAAGATATTATAACCTGGTGGGAGTATTTCACTATTTGAGATTTGTGGCTTGAGCCAGGTTTCAGATAGGGCGAGGATGTGAGGGGTATTGAGAGCTATCCATGAGTGCAGCTCAGTGACTTTATTTGTTAGACTCTGAATATTCAATGAGTAAATAGTTAAATATTTGGATGGAGATGATTGTTGTGACTGAGGTTGGTGACTGTTAGAGGAGTAAGATGGGGGCAGTGTAGAGGTAGTTTTGGGGAGAGTGAAGGTGGGGAGATAAGGACATAGGTAATATATTTGATTATTTAACGTTTAATGGCAACGTGTCCCACAATCTTGAAATTTCTTGTATTTCATATCTGTCTCTTCACCGATTCTTATCATGTGTCATTTCGGAAGTCGGTCCCCTTTCTCTAATACCTTTTAGTGCTATGACCATAACCAATCTCAGTTTAGTTTTTAAATTATTGTTATTTAATTATTTAAAGGGCAGACACAATTTCCCTCTGACCAGTCGATAAACACTACTATATAAACTGAAACATTTAAATTTTTCTGTGTATGGCAGAAATCTAATAGTTGTTATTCTCTTGGTATAACACATTTGCACATTCTCAAGTTCTCCTATTTCAGTCACTATCAAACTACAGAACATCAAACTGTATTCAAGAACTGGTCTTACCATGGAGATAAACTCTTCCTTCATAGCTTCATGATCTCTTATTTCAAGTATATTAAGTATATTCAGATCGACTTGTCTTAGTGCTCCTAGCTTTAGTCTCAAGAACATGATGTTTAAAATTCAAACCACTACCAACAATTATCCCTGAGGCCTTCATGTTGTCTATCCTTTCCAATTTAATGTCACCTATTTTAATTTGATATTTAATGTTATTTCCAAAGTACTACCTTCCATTTATTGCAGTTAAATTGAAGGACTACCATTGTGGCCCATTCTTCTGTCCTAGAAATGTTACAATTTAGCTTACACACATCCTCAGTGTTGTCTATTGATGCTCTCACCTTGCAAACATCCACATACTTCATAAGCCTACATCTCTTAGATACAGGCATATCTGGAAATAACATGTTGAAACTTATATTTCCAAGCACAGACACATGGGACCCCCCCCCCCCTTGTGCTGCTCAAAGGCTGGAGTAATAACACTCTCTGATGGCTTAGACAGTCAAAAACCTTTAAGATATCCAAGTACATAACTGCACCACTTGTTTCTTTGGTCTCAAGGATGACATCTTTTCATAAAACTGAATTTGACACATCACAGTTGATTTTCCCTTTCATAAATCTAGGTTGGTTATTATCTAAATTATCCCCATAAATGTTATTCCTTATGAGCTGACTTAATATGCATCTTTCCGAGCATTTAATGACACCAGACATAAGACTTATGGGTCTGAATTTTTGTCAGCTTAATCTCCAGCTTTGTGCATGGGTACAGTATGGGAACTTTTCCAGTCTGTGAGATCAAATCCAGATTTTATCATGCTATCAAACATTCCAGTCAATTGGCCTGTAAATCTTTTATTCAGTATGGTAATAAGTTCACCCAGCAGCTTGCCCGGGTCCAGATGATGCTCTCTTCTCAACCTTTTATAGTGATATTTTATCATTTTCTTGTGATATCACATTATATACTTCCAAGTGGTTACATTTATTGGCGGTTATTCCATCAGTTTTCATATTACAAATATTTATCCATAAAAGTAAGTTCATGTTGGCGTGAATGACCTGAGACGTACCTCCCTGGACTACATGAAAAGAGACATGGAAGAGCTCTTCGATCTTGTAGCCCAGGCAGGTATGACCCTAGCCCTGAGTAGCATCCTGCCATCTCCCAGAATGATACCGCAGTACAAGCACAAAATGATTAACTTCAAGAATTGGCTAAGATTCTGGTGTCATTCTAAGGGGATCCAGTATCTGTCTGCTTGGGATGACATGGTTGACAGACCATGATGCTTTGCCAGAGATGGCCTGCACCTGTCACCCTGGGATTCTGGATAATGGCTAAGGCTTTTACCACTCCTATAATGCCTTTTTTAGGCAAGGTTCAAATGACAAATTCACCATTGTAATAGAAACAGGCAAGCAAAAAATGAGGGTAATGCTACTCAATGCTAGAAGTCTAAATCTCAAAATGCACTCCCTTGAGGCACACCTTAAAATGGAGAACATCGATATCTGTGCAGTGACTGAGACCCGGTTCAAGGCCCCATGGCATTACCAGGCTGTAACTCATACCATACGTTTCGGCCATCTAACCTGGACCAGAACACCAAAGGTGGAGGTATGTCCATATTCATTAAGGATATCCACACCTCCAGGCTAAGTGCTCAGCATAATGCATCCAAGGTTATCCAAGTGCAACTAACTCGGGGCAAAACTGCAATCCAAATTGTAGCTTGCTGCAGATCCCCCACCAGGCCCCAGCATTCCCACTCCTCCTTTCTTGATATACTGGAAAATATTAGGCTTTAACCAAACACCCTAATAATGGGTGCTTTCAACTACCCTACCATTAACTGGGAAAACTACTCATGTACCAACTCCTTTGCTCAAAGCTTTCTGGAATTCATAAATTCCAATGCCCTGGATCAACTTATCCACACCCCCACCAGGGGCAACAATATC
The DNA here is from genome assembly GCF_019279795.1 of Protopterus annectens. Taxonomy (NCBI): domain Eukaryota; kingdom Metazoa; phylum Chordata; order Ceratodontiformes; family Protopteridae; genus Protopterus; species Protopterus annectens. The sequence continues at coordinate 204,470,269 of NC_056747.1, read as the reverse complement.
CTAGACCTACTCATTACCAGCATGAGTGACCTGTGTTCCACGTCTGAAGTCAACTCCTCGTTGGTCAGATCCGACCATAAGCTAATCACCCTAGATATCCACATCCCACCCCCACCCCCATTAAGGAAACCATGGTAAAAAATTTCTCCAAAGCCAACTTCATGCTTCTTAAGACAGAAGTGGTGAACTTCGCGACACCCGTGGAGATGGACAATACAGTTACTACTGCTGAATCATACACAAATGCACTCTATAAGCACTTAAACGAGTGCATGGATCATACTGTCCCGAACAGAACTAAGACACTATCCTCCAAAAAAAGGAAGCCAATCTGGTGGTCCCTGCCATAAGCAAACTCTACAACAGAAGGAAGAAACCATTGCAAAAGAGATTAAAGTCCCATGAGTGGAAAAGCTCCCTGGTCAGCCTCAGTATGAAGTTAAGATCCCTTATAAGATCTTCCAAAGCTAGCTATGAAAACAAAATCACCACTGATTCTAAGGACAACCACAAAGTATTCTATAGCTATATCAGGAATCTCAATATCAACACCCAGATCTGCTCTGAGTTACAGCACAATGGCACGAAAATTACAGAACCAAGTGATATTGCCAACATCCTGGCAGATCGGTTCAGTTCTAACTTTACACCCCTCTCACCCGCTAAAGGGCCCATATCTATACATCAGGCAATCACAACTACGGAGGTAAAAGCTGCACTCTCTAAAGCCAAAAACACAGCATCCATGGGACCAGACAACATCCCAGGCTGCGTTTTACACGAACTTCAGAATAAACTGGCTCCCCACCTAAGCACCATGTTCAATCATAGCCTCACATCAGGCTTATGCCCACTGAATGGTGCACAGCAACAATTATCCCACTCCACAAAGGGGGAGCCACCTCTGATCCCAGGAACTATCACCCTATTAGCCTGGTGAGCCTGGTCTGTAAGGCCATGGAACGTATCATCATGGAACACATAAACAAGGACATTGGTAACCTCCAAACTCTGGACCCCACCCAGTTTGGGTTTGTGAAAAGCAGATCATGCCTCCTGAACCTGATTGACTTCTTTGAATCAGTCCTCAAAGCTGCAGACGAGGGTAAAGTGTTTCACACAGCCTATCTTGACCTCGCCAAGGCTTTCGATACCATCCCCCATTCTGGAATTATAGATAAACTCACTAAACTAGGTATAAATCCTTACATCACAAGATTGGTTGCCAACTGCTCACTGACAGAACCCACACTGTAAAAGTTGCAGACTACAAATCTGACTTCAAACCAGTGACAAGTGGAGTACCACAGGGTTCAGTCCTGGGACCTCTCTTGTTTGGTATCTACTTTTCTGAAGTACAAGCTAACACAGAAGGTCTTTGGCTAACAAAGTTCGCAGGAGCCATAGTCGAGTCCCCAAATGATGTGGACATCCTACAGAAGAGCCTCACTGAGACAGATACCTGGTGTCAGAGCCATGGCCTCAAGCTCAATGCCAAAAAGTGCATTGTCATCCCCTTTGGTAAAATCTCTGTACCCATGAACTACCACATAGACGGCAGTCTACTTAACACCGAATGTGTGATAAGAGACCTCGGGACCCAGGTGGACAGTAGTCTCTCCTTTGATAATCACATCACCACAGTCGTCAGGAAATCCTTCTACGTGGCACACCTCATCACAAAAGGGCTCTCAGCCAGGAAAAATAAGTCATTGTTCCCCTCATCTCGACACTCATTAGACCCATTATAGAGTAAAACACCCCTTTTGGAATGTACCTCACAAGACATCTGCAGCAGATGGAAAGGCCACAGAAGCACCTCACAAAAAGGATTACTGGCCTCAAACAGATGCCCTACACCAGCCGTCTCAAAAAACTCAAGCTTTCCTCCATAGCATATCACCTACTCTGAGGTGATCTCTGTCTAATATATAAAGCTATGTTAAACCCAGAGCTGTTGGACATGCTGCACCTAAAGTAATCTCAATCCCTCCGAGCTACATGCTCTAGGGATCTAAACCTTGTCACCACAATAAACAGGATATGCTGGAAGGATAGATTTCTGTCCCAGAGACTTCCTATACTCTGGAACAAACTACCTATGTATATAAAACAAAGCTCCTCATTAGCAATCTTCAAGAAAAATCTTGATTAGTGGATGGGAAATACACCCCGGGGATCACTTCTGTGGCTTTGCTCAACAGGGGTGCAGGAAAATAACTTTCTTGGGTGGCATAAGCCCGGGAACCTTGTTGGCTAGGCTTGCTTAGGTCCTTGGGCCAATAGCCTAGTACCTACCTATAAAGGTATTTGCTATGTCCTTTTTACCAAAATAAGACCAGAATCAACTTTAAGAGGTCCTGTTTTATTTCTCATGTTATTTTTAGCTTTAACAGATTAAAAAATTGCATCCTAATACCTGATAGTTATTAGAAAATTAATATATCTTTTTTCACCTTTAAGACAAATGTAACCTTTAATTTATACTGTTTTGCGGTAGCGTTGTCGCCTCACAGTAAGACGCTGACTGGTTCGACCCTCAGCTAGAGCGTCTTCTGCGTGGAGACATGCGTGAATGGGTGTGCCTTCATTGAAGGTTGTGCGTTAGAGCTGGCAGCTCAGCACGTAAAAATCAACTGCCAATCATTAGCGGACCGGAGTTCCACTGTGGCGACCCCTAACCAGGAAAAGCCAAAAGACACAACAATTATATTTTGTATTGTGCCTGTTGTACATAGTGCATAAACATTTTTCCTTCATTAAATATGTTGTCCACTACGGTTTTCCATTCTTTCCTCCCTATTTTTGTAAAATTCTTATTTTGTTGAGTTCTGAATGAGAAATATTTTTAAACTTGACTGAAGCAGAGTCCTTTATTGTTTCTAACTGAGATCTATTCCAATTCTCCTTGTTTAATGTGCATTAAATTGCATTCATGTCTAGCAGTTTAAGGCTAATCCACACAAATGTGTGAGAATAAACTAATTCAAATGATACACATTCATGATCCAATGTCTCCATTCAGTGTAGACCTTAGATATTTTTATTATATCATCTTTTTTGGGTAGTACAAAGATCAATTATATTTAGATTTCTTGTAGTAAAACTTACTTTTTCATTAAAATTATGCTCACTTTGCACAGAAATGTAATAGGGTTATTATATTTCCAATTAATCTTACTTGAAATCACTTAATAGCTGGCCTTTCATCAGTATAATATTCTAGTTTTTTTTTTTTTTTAGGAATGACTTTTGCTTCCTTTTTGGTCTCCTAAGCATTTCAATGATTCTATAATCACCACCTGCTAGAAAATGTTTAACAAAGATTGTCATTATTTTATCTTTCCTACTCATATTTGCCAAATTGCTTGTGATAGTTGAATGAATTAATGTCATACTTTCACCCCCCCTTTCTTTCAAGTCTATTCAAACTACATTTAGTGAAACAATCAAACAGTAAGTTTTCAGTGTCCCATGCCTCAAGTGTTATGATAATCTTTAGACCAAGTTGTTGTATGCATAATTCTTTAGTGGCCATGGTGGTGCAGCGGTTAGCATTGCCGCCTCCCAGCAAGAAGTTCTCTGGTTCGATACTTGGCTGGGGTGCCTTCTGTGTGGAGTCTGCATGTCCTCCCTGTGGTCACGTGGGTTTCCTTCGGGTGCTCCGGTTTCCTCCCAAAGACATGCTGTAGGTGGATTGGGCACTCTAAATTGGCCCTAGGCATGAGTGCATGTGTGTCTGCCTTCTGTAGAAGGTTTGGCGCTGGGCTGGCAACTTGACACAGTAAAACTCCACTGCCAATCATGAGCGGACAGGTGATCCGCTGTGGCAAGCCCTAACAGGGAAAAGCCAAAAGAAGAAGAAGTTGTATACATAATTATTTTGTTTTTTAACTGCATTTATTAGTGTAAGACACATTCACATTGTTTTGATTCTCATTTCTTAACTCAACTCTGTTATACTTCTATGTTCCCTAAAAATGTCCTAAACTAGTTTTGAGTGACTTTGTTTTACATTTGAACCATTTCATCTAAAGCACGTTTCATCAAAAAAAAAAAAAAAACAGTGGCTTATTTGATCAAACATACATTTGATCAAAAACACAATCATCGAAGCACATTTTATTGAAAATGACACACACATACACTAAATATATTTCCAAAAGAAGAGGAAGACCCCTTGCACCACCACATTGGGGGGCTTTGCTCCCTACAGTCCCCTAACATAAATCCACTAACTGTACAGTCACAGAACCACAGAAAAAAAGTTAATGACCCTTGCACATTGAATCACTGCTGGTGCACACACACAAATGTCTAGACATAGAGGTGCAACACAACAGCGGGCATTAGCAAGATACAAATACTAATCAACAAAAATTTGCATTGTAATTCCTATGCTGCAAAATTTTACCAATAGTTATTTTCCACAGGCTTTCTTTCACAGTGGCTGAAAAGGTTGTATGGATCAGCACACTTACCAATTAACAAATAATACCTAAGTAAAAATACTTGCCTCGTACTGATAAGGAGCGTGATTTCAGTTGATAGTAGCCCCCCAGTGAATCAGTGCCATTTGTTCCTTCAGAAAATGCATTATGAACTGTACTGCTATTTATGCCTGGTGTACTGCCTTTGAAAAAACAAGTGGAGCTTGCAACAACAGAGCCAGTCCTGTGAAAGAGAAATCTTTAGTATGCAGGTCTATAACTTTTTTTTTCATAACCAGACAAATATTAATTCTCATTTGGGATTACAGAAATAATACTGTTTACATAAAGAAGTATTCTGCATTATCTCACAGACTTTTTAAAACTAGCTCTTCCTAGCACACACACTTTTTCACAGAATCATACCTCTAATAAAAATCACACTTTGTTTCACCACTTTCAGTTCAAAATGTTCAGTTACTTATTGTTTCCCACTGGAATCACAAAACATCCAAATATTTTTATTTATTTTATTTTTATTTCTGTGGTATATGGCAGTCTCAGGATGTGATTGTATAAAAGTGCAGGAATGTGTCCCTACCCCCACCCCTCCACAGCCACCATCACCACCTCTGCAAAGTAAACCTATCCCTCCAAACTTTTCCATTCATGTTACAGAAGAGGTTTAGATCCCCAGACCAAGTACTTCTGATGTCATTTGGCTTGCTGATGTGCAGTAAATCCATCAGTAATAGGTTGGCAGATGCCTTGTATGCCACACACACAGGTTTGTCACCTATTAGCAATCTGTAAGTCATCAAATATAGTGACAGAGTTTTGAGTCAGTCCATGTAGGACATGCTGTTTAGGCTCTGTATCCTTTTAGTAAGGTATCTCTCTGGACATTTGTAGCAAGTAGTTTGCCACAGTTTATAGGAAGGAATTCTTTTTTTTATTATTTAATTTTCAACTAAAACCTGAGTGCCATATTGTTCTGTGCAGTCAGGAGACATGGTATAAACTGTAGCAACTGTTGCTACACTTTGCACCCTGCCTACAAAGAGCTGCAGCAGTCGGGTTTAGTTAAAAAAATATATATATATATTTTTTTAACACTTTTAAACTGCAGTAACACACTGCTTCACAGAAGAGAATATAGCTAGCAGTTGTGACAGTTTCGATCCCACACTGAGTGCTACAGCACTAAGGTCAGAATGCATTGGAGGAAGATTGAAAGGTACGACACAGAAATGGGACCTAAATCACTTGGATGGTGTTATGCGTCTTGGCCACCTGGCTAGTAGGAATGACTGTTTTTTTTTCTTGCTTTTGTTCTTCAGCCATCTATGCGTCTGCTAAATCTAGCCACAATCCCGTTGTTTATAAGCTGTGCAATATAGAAGGACTTTCTTACAACAATGGACACAGGTTGAGTTAAAGTAGGTCACTATCCACATATGTTTCCAAGTCCTGATCGAATGAGTCAACTCTTAGTTATTTGCAGCATTGAAAATATACCCCTGTCAGTCCAGCCTTCTTCTTCAAAACAATGGTGCATTTCTTCTTAACAAGCATGCGTAACATGGAATACACTTATCATCCTCATCTAGTACGTTTACAGCATGGTTAGAACTGATTCTTCCAACATACAAAAAGTTAGTTCGATGAATTAATATTATTCAATGTTATTTACAATGGATGTTTGTTAAAAAAAGTTTAATAGTGAACCTTTTATAATGGTAAGGTGTTTGACACACAGACACAAGGTACAGTGTTTGATTCTTACCTTGGGGAAGGAAACTGGTTAGGCTTAGAATGGCCTATTAAGAAAGCTAGCTTAGTAATTAGCTATGAACTTTTGAATGAGTGACGGTCATTTCAATGAAGAACTGTGTGAAACATGTGCTTCTTATGGCTCAAAATGAGGAATACTTCTCCAAGCATCTCAACTTCTTTGCTAAAGAATTCTGGGCAAAGCCAAAAATACTGGGCAGATGAAGTCCCCAAATCAGGGACAAATTTTAAATGTTTTAATTCACCTAAAAATTTAATAGAGAGGATTCCATCAACATGCATTTCCTAGGCATTAAGAAGCATGAAGCTTTAATGTCTGGCATTACAGACCAAATGTAATCCTCATTAATTTACCAGAGGATCAAACATTTTAAAAAGAACAGGGCAAAAATGTGAGGAAAAATCACATTATTAATCAGTGGTGTGCATTCATCCTCAATGGGGAATCAAAAAGTTGGCCAAGTGCTATAACCGATCAGGTCCTGTTTTTTTTTTTCTTTGCTAGAAACAGACCCAAAAGAATCCAGTAGTTTTTGGATGATGTCTGCCCCTTTCACTCTTGCTGTCTTAGAAGAAGTAAAAAAATGAGGTAAAAACAAATAACTGCTGCAAACAGTCCAGTTCATACTTGAATTAAGAGGACCAGAAAGACTGTAGCTTTACTGATGTCTGCTCTGTTGCATGTTGTTAGATTGCTCAGACCAGAAAAAACATACAAACAGAGTCTGTCTGCCACTGTCTAAAGGTACCCACACTTTCCCTTCTCCTTGACTGGACAGCAGTGTTAATTTCCTCCACTCTCTTTTTATGTTATATAATCTTCTCCCCTGACTTTCTCTTCTCTGAGGCAGTGTGTAGGTAAACAGTACTGTATATGTTATACATGTCCCTTGCCTTTCTCTTCTCTGAGGCAGTATATAGGTGACCAGCACTTGTATATCTCCATTGTCTTTCTCTTCTCTGAGGCAGTGTGTAGGTAACCAGCACTGTATATGTTATACATTTCCCTTGCCTTTCTCTTCTCTGAGGCAGTATATAGGTGACCAGCACTTGTATATCTCCATTGTCTTTCTTTTCTGTGAGGCAGTATATAGGTGACCAGCACTGTATATGTTATACATTTCCCTTGCCTTTCTCTTCTCTGAGGCAGTATATAGATGACCAGCACTTGTATATCTTCATTGTCTTTCTCTTCTCTGGGGCAGTATATAGGTGACCAGCACTGTATATGTTATACATTTCCCTTGCCTTTCTCTTCTCTGAGGCAGTATATAGGTGACCAGCACTTGTATATCTCCATTGTCTTTCTCTTCTCTGAGGCAGTATATAGGTGACCAGCACTGTATATGTTATACATTTCCCTTGCCTTTCTCTTCTCTGAGGCAGTATATAGATGATCAGCACTTGTATATCTTCATTGTCTTTCTCTTCTCTGAGGCAGTATATAGATGACCAGCACTTGTATATCTTCATTGTCTTTCTCTTATCTGGGGCAGTATATAGGTGACCAGCACTCTATATGTTATATATCTTCTCTCCTCATCAGAGGTTCCCATGGCCATGGGTTTTGCATTTGCCTAGCTCCAGCTATTCAGTAGATTAAGTTACAAGTATCACCTGATAAGGCTTCCTGAAACAGTAACTGAACACCAGCTAAAGTTTAATGCAAAAAAGAAAAACATCTAAGGCTTGTGACATTAATGCAGGAGATACAGTAAAATGTTATGAAAAGGTGTGACTTGGAAGACAGACTCATGCTGATTATAAACATCAGATTTTCTACTTCTAACTTTTGGACACCAGTGTGAAAGAGCAGTGGTAAGGACTGCAGACTGATGTTTTGCGAAGCAGATTTCAGAAACAGAGAGAGAGAAACTGAAGTTATCTGAAGGTTGTAGACTGGAGGATCTATTAAGCTACTGTGACATTTTACACAGCGCATGTAAGGCCCGTATTAGGAAAACCGGCTCTAGTTTCAGCAGTTTTATATAGAAAGGAAGCTTTGGTTGATATGAAACGTACGACAGACAGCAAAAGTAATGGTAAGAGGCAACACAGGGAATTATTTCAGTTGTAGTACTTAAAGTGCTGCTCTCCTGCACGCTGCCTCAGAGAAGAGAAAAAAAGCAGGGGAGAAGATATATAACATATAAAGTGCTGGCTACCTATACACTGTTTCAAAGAAGAGAAAGGAAGGAGATATATATGACATAAAAAGTGCTGTTCACCTACAAAATGTTTCAGAGAAAAGAAAGGTATGGGAAATATACAGTGCTGGTCACCTATACTCTCCTTCAGAGAAGAGAAAGGGTGTGGAGATTAAGTGCTGGTCAGGTCAGCAGAAAGACAGGGGAGCTATACAACATATAAAATGCTGATCATCTAAACACTGCCTCAGAGAAGACAAAGGTACTTGAGATATTTAATGCTAGTCACCTACATACTGTTTCAGAGAAGAGAAAGGCAGGGGAGAAGATATATAACATATAATCACGCCATGCACCATAGGGGACATATTGGTGAGATGTATTGAAGGAGGAGGGACAAAGGTGAAAGAAATGGGCACAGATAACTAGCAGAAAGTGGTAATTTGGTACTCATTTAAGAACCTGTTATTTCAAACAGAAGGTGAGATGCCAAGGGGATGTCTTGCCAGATGAAGTAGTAAAGTGCATAGTTTCACCAGCCTCTTAGACATATGAAAAAGTAGTTGTACAAGGCAATGGCAGTGACTGTCTGTATGATTGAAGGATATAATCGCTGGAATGACTTCTTGGTGCAATCTCTTCATATATTTTGTTGTACACTCAAAATACTTAGCAAAGTGGGTAAACTCATACATGGCACCCTAACGTTATGGAAAAACAGTTGAAAAACACTTCCTATATTAATTTATAGTAGCGTTACTATAATGAAATCATCTAGGTAAGTTCATAGCTATTTGATATGCCCATTCTCTGTCTCACACTCACACACACACACACACACGCACACACGCACACACACACACACGCACACACGCACACACACACACACACACACACACACACACACACACACACACACACACACACACACACACACACACACACACACACACACACACACACATACACACATACAGACACACACACACACACACACACACACACACACACACACACACACACACACACACACACACACACACAGATACACACACACACACAGATACACACACACACACACACACACACACACAGATACACACACACACACACACACACACACACACACACACACACACACACACACACACACACACACACACAGACACACATACATTCATGATGTGTCTGCTCACAGTGAAAAGGACCATTAGATTTCATGCTTGTTTGCTATCCAATCAGAACAGTTTTAAATACTTACTTTAGATTTGTGACATTACAGTAGAGAAATCCATTCTTTAAACTACTGGAGTTGAATAAGTCTTGAAGCTTAAAAAGAAAATAGTAATATTGTTACTGTTATTATTATAGTATTCTTATAAATTATGTTTTCTATAATATACTTTTTTGATCTCACTGTATAGATTTTTGCGGTGAATGTACAGAATGCATGGCAGTATACAATGGAATAACACAATAAGATGCCAACAGAACAGTGTTGGTTACCTGGGCCTACTTGTTTACCAACTGCAAGTGATGTTATCAATTACTAATTCTTAACAGTGAAAATGAGTGAAAAAAAGCATTTCATTTCTTAATGCCAAGAATAAGTAGCCTTGGCCATGCTTGCTATTTTGACTGTGTATTTGCATTTGCAGTGGGAAAGAGCATAGTCATAAAAGGATGTCAAAGGAATTAGACTTATAAAAAGTGTTATAATTAAGCAAAAAAATCTACACACCATTTCTTTTAAATCAGATTAAATGGTAAGCTTAGACTCAGTTTAATCTTAGGCAATATTGTATCAAATTGGGTGCAGTTCACTCTGGATGAATTACGACAGCAGTAAACTTTGTCGACAAGATGAATATTCACCAAAGTACTCTGCGAATGTTAATGAAAGGATGAAGAATAAGTTTTTGTTTTCTGTAGGGGATCTGCTTGTGGTTATGGTAAGTGGGCACGTGTGTTAATGCTGAAATGTTCAGGTATAGCAAAAGTTTTATCATTATGGCTACAAGTGTGTGTGTGAGTGTCTGTGGGTCAGGGCTAAGAAGGGGATAGAGTTAGTGCTGTGAATGTGTATTGTATGTGAAATGTGCATAAGTGCTTCTTTAGTGGAAGTGTTAGGAAATACAAGGTAATGTAGTGTTGGGCACAGGTGCAAAGTTAGGATTAACACACCTGAGGAAAGTGCACAGAGGGTGAAGCAAATGTAAAAAAAAAAAATGCAGTAACATAAAAAAAAATTAAAATGATGATTACCAAAATATGATGTAAAAACAAAATGTGAGGTGAGGTGAAATTCCAGCACAGAAAAAAAAAAAACAGTAAATTATTAATGAGAAAACTTTATTTATTTACTGGGTTAGTATTACTTTGGTATAGGTCTATATTATAACCTCAAAGGTTTAATACTTCGAATGCATAAAGATTGAACTTTATGCATCGAAGTATTAAACCATCGAACCATAATAAAAAAATTACTAAAACAAAAAAAATTAAACTAAACCATTTACACAGCGGGGCAAGCCCCCCCTGCACCCCACACCCCCGCTACTTAAATATAGCAACTCCGTGATCACACAACATTAAAGTAAATGGAAATCTCTGCGTATGGAGATTTCTGTTTAAACGTTCGATGTTGTGCACTTTTGGTAATCTTGTGTCGACAATATCGTATTTGATATTGTCAGACTTCGAGATTCTGATATAGACCCCTTTGGTATACCTCTCTCACCTCCAATAATTTGCATTACTTCTACTTTCATGGCATTCTACTCTTTCTACACAGAATGTAACCATTGCCACAGCAATGAAATCTTGAAATCAGAGCCTCACCCAAGCCACAATTCTAAACATATATAGCTTTGTTCTCAGCAAGACAAATGTATTGTTCACACCAGCTCTAGGTCTGATTGCTCAGGAGAAATGCTGTGCTGTCAGCTGATTACCATTTGCAGGTAGGATATGACAAATTGCTAATGAAGAAGCTGGACACAGCACCCCACCAAAAAAATATTTGTGGGGGTGTCCTGGGAATACCTAGAAGATGCCTTTAGTACGAGATGAGCTCAACTCCATATTCCACACTAACAAAAAAAAAATAGAAATATAATTAGCTATCCACTGAGCACAGAAGATCTTACATTATCTGTTCTTTGCTGTAAGATCCACAAAAGATAGCAGAATACTTTTAGCTCAGCTCGAATATAGCCGTCCCTTAATAGTAGCAGCTTCCAATACGTATACAAAAGCTCTACATCTTACCTTCAACCTATGTCTCTTCATCACCAACCAAAGCAAAAACAGTATAGCCAAATAATCAGAACAGCTGAATAGCTACTCATTAAACAAAGAAGGCTAGGATCTGTAGTATTTAAACTATTATAATTAGAAGCTCCCCCTTAACTGTTGGGCCCATCACAGAAAATCAGAACCATTCAAGTGCAGTTCCACAAACCCCCAAACTGCAATGCACAACCTGCAGGTGCAGCTCCTCATTCTAGTACAAAAACTGTGGGAGTCAGTCCCCTTTTTTAAAAGACTTAATCTCTTATGCCCATTTCCGAACTCCTTACAAACTACATCTTCTTAAACGATCCCAAGACAAAGTATTTCCCCCTCAGTCCTCATCAACTAAGCCAGGTATTCCATTGTGGCTTTACCACTTTAGTACACAGACTTTTTTAAGACAATATTGCTTAAGATAATGACCCATCTTCACATTTCCCCTTCTTTTTCCCCTCCTCTTCTCACACTATTTCTCTGTTTTCTCTCCCTCTTCATTGTATTCTCCATGACTGGAAACTGGTTACAACTATCTTTAGCAAGAAGTTATTCCTACACTACGTAAATGTTTACTGACATATGCACTATAAATGCTGTATATAAATGTGCTTGACTCTACTGTTATTCTCCCAAGCTAAATTTGAAATAGATCAATATATAAGTTTATGATGATTGATTAAAATGTAGAAGAACTGGAACACAGTTGATCCATGATAACAATTTAAACAATCAACTTATCAAAGATCACAAAAGGAAAACTGTCAGCATGATTCAAGAGAGCACTGCAGAGTAATGTAACAATTTACAGAAACTGCAGTGCAGTGCAGTTAGAAAGGTGCGTAGATAAAGAGAGTAAAATGTCTTCCTGTCTGTCAGCACCCTGTCATATTACTGTGTATTTGGCTCACTTTAAGTGGCCAACATGGTGTCCTGTTTCCCACCATTTCCCCTTGTTGTGCTGGTATCGTTCACTATGGCTCAATATAGCACTATCTGGATGCACTCTTAGCACTATCCAGATCTGAGGTGTGCTGAGCCCTTAATGCACATGCACACACACACACACACACACACACACACACACACACACACACACACACACACACTGCAACCCATATATCAGTAGAGATATTGCAAGTGTGTGATAGGGCAGACAGTGATGATCTGATAATGCCCTGTTTTTCAATAATCCTCAATTCCTGTTGTAGAACCTATTCATGAATGCAGAATCTATTCATAAAGGCATGCAGTGCTATCAAGATCTGTAACCAAACTTAATTTTTATCCTCCAAGCCTTATGTATGGGGCTACTTTGCTATGTAGCCTATATTTTAGTGATGGTGACTGAATTAAAATGGCCATTTCTGGAGACCTGTGACACAACAGATAACCAGATAAAAACTCCTTATTAAAACAATTAGCACTAGATGGTTGAAGAATCATTTGAGTATAGTATGCTAAACTGAGACCTACAAGAATGAAATTGTAATTCATTGAAGCCCCTCCTCACCTCGTATGTAATGGGGTTCCTGTACCCCTGCCTAATGTAACATATCCCACAGTCACACAATGTTGGAGAAGTTTGTTCATTTTCAAAGAAATGGGACCAGTGTATTTTCTAGGCATTGATCATATACAGCAATGGAATCAAGCTATGGTTAAGCTTCTGAGTGCAGTACTCTAAACAGTGCTGCAGTAATGAATCAAAAAAGTGCTAGTTTAGAACTGAGACACAGTAGGTGGCAATGACCATGTCACATAGCTGCTAGAAAATTGCTAGCACTAATTTAGTTAATGTTGAAGTCCTTATTGGCCTGCAGATGTATTGACAGTGCATTGTACATTGACTTGTCCTCCCTTTCCCAAGGAGAGGTAGTCCATTTAATCCTGGGGTAAGACTGAGGGTATCCTTCCCATCATCCAAGTTCTTTTTGAGTGATGGTAAGGTATCAGACTTCTAAACCTGCACAGGCAGCTTATTAAAGACTTGTGGGAAGCAAAGTACAGTGAAACAACCTGTCCATCAGACTTTATTTATCTGCTGCTGAAGTGCCAGTTCCCTGGTTCTTGTGTTTGCTAAGTTATTAGAATTGCAGAGAGATAGGAGATTAAGGACAACAGGGTCTCTGATGGCACAGCAGATAAGGCACAGACAACCCTTTAAGAGTCTATCTTCTCTTGGTAGCACTATGTCTTTAAATCTCAAATCTTTATATTAAGGAACTTCTGAAGCTTTTGTAGTGGTTTGATATGTTCAGGTAAGTATATTATGAACTGAGCATTGCACTACAATTAGTCTAATCGGTGCAAAATATAAGAGAATGATGGCATATTTGTTAGGCTAAGCAGAAGAATTTTTCTGACTACAGTTAACACATAATGATCAAAAGGGAAGGGAACTGTCACTCCAGGTACCCAGATTCCTAACTACATTTTTATTTAGCAGTGGAGCATTGTTTGTGCTATATGGTAAGATTGGCTGTTTGCCAAATGAAATAGCATTATACTTTTTCACGTTTAGGTTGAACCCATTTTCAGTATGAAAGGTAGTACTAAGGAAGTTCTACGTGGAGGGAGTATGTTTCAGAGGTTGTGGGGGATATTGACAGTAATTCTCAGTTGTCAGTTTTCTGCAGACTTAGTTAAACAGAGGTCTTGGTTCTAAGTTTGGTGCTCAAAAGGTGCAAAAGGCAAAAAGGAAAGGTCCCTGTACAGAGCTCTGAGAGACTCTGCTTGTAAACTTCCTGCTTTCAAATGATGCACCTATCATATGAACTTTGTGGGGTCTTCATTTTAGCCCATTAGCTATCCATCTGATAATGTAAGGATTGATATTTAAAGAATTTAGCACAATTAGCAATACCCATATGTGATATGGTATCATATACTTTGAATAGGTCAAGATACTTTGTCTAAATAGCGTGACCACTGTCAACAACCTGTGTGACCCTCTCGAAGATGTTAGCTAGATTTAGAAGGCCGGATCTCCCTTTGATGAAATTGAACTGTAAAGGGCCTAGTCTAATGGGACTTTTGATAATCACACTCTATGAGATAATTTATGATAAGCCCCATAGCTTTTAT
>NC_056747.1:204410523-204450523 GCF_019279795.1 Protopterus annectens | reverse complement strand
TTCACACGTTTCCATTTCCACCTTCTCTTCCTACTTATGGTGCCATCCGGCTGATGAAATGGGGGAAGGAACAGGATATGGCAATGAAGGGATATTAGTGATCAGAAATTTCAGACATACGTTTGTCTACTTTTACTGGGTAGTTGAGCAAGTCCCTTGAGCATGCAAGATTGTATGATCACTGGAAAATAGAGCAATAAGGACTTGCTGATTCTCTGAAAGGGTGGTGCACCACTTAACTCACTATTAGAGCTTATTGGGAACACGAGACACTTCAGTTCCCTCAAAATCATTTAGAATTAAAACAAGAAGATAAGAATTCGGTTTTATGAGACGGGTGGACAATGGGAAGATTTGCTGTCTGTATCTGCCATGTGCTGATTCTTTGATTCTCAATCTTTCTGAAAATAGAATTCATGTTTTAATATCTTAGTCTATTTTCTTCCACTAGCCTGACCTATGGTAAAGTATTCCGATAACTCTCAATGAATTTAAATAACGTATTTAGGCAACACTTATTTTTTCTCAAAATCTGCCTTTCTTTTACCATTCACACTGTTAAATTTTCCAAGCTTCTTTCCATGTTATCTCCTTTTCAGCCTCATTCTGCACCTCCATATAAACTCTGTCTCGTTTTTCATCGTTTCACCTCTAGGAAAACAAGTTGCCATGCTTGGCTCAATTCTTCCTCCACTCTTCCCAACCCTTTTACTCACTCCCTAATAATAGCCCACAGTTTCTTAATTTTTGCTGTTGCCTCTCAGCATTCCACGATGATCCAACTCTCCTGGCTACATGATTTTACTGATGCGACTGCCATTACAAAAAACATCTTTGTTGTACCTTTTCCCCTGTTTTAGGGATCAGACAACAGACTTTGTGGTTACACTTTTCTGTAAATATAATTAGGAGCACATACAACAAAGTCCAGAAGCTATAGCTCGGCTATTGGAATGTGGACAAGGGTGCCTCTAATACCTTCAATCATCACACTTTATCTTGCCCTGTACAGATACACTTTGTTGTCTGTGCCTCTCAAAGGAGACTTACATTGTGAAGAAAAGTTTTCAAGCAACCATTTGGCCAGTCTATTGGAATGTGAGCAAGTATATCCCAACTAACAGAAAGCAACTACCTCCAAATAGTAGTTTCAAGGAAACCCAACAATAACCAAAAATGCAGAACAAAAACAGATTCCAAGAAGCAAGTGACACGGTCCAATTGGTATAAAAACAAGTTTAATGTACCACACTAAAAAAACAGGTTGAGCGCTTTCTTCTACTAACCGTAGATTTCATCAGAACACTCATCATGATTTTCAAACCCTTATATACTTTATTTGTTCCTGCCCTTGACAATCAATTATTCATTTAATCAATTAACATTGAAGTTCTAAAAAATACTTTGTATAAATAAATATTTTATAAAAATCAATATGCTTACATATTAAATATATTACTAAAACATAATTGATACATAAACTTCCTGTTCGGATGAATAGTTCATTTGATTACATTCTATCCTGTCAATATGTATATTCAATAATAATTTAAATGGCTCCTGTATTTGCAGTGATCCCAATATTCTCACTGTGTGTACTTATACATAATTGTACACCTATCCATCTTTCCTAAAATGATTACTGATGTATAAATTCCATAGTGAATACTATGAAATATATTAAACTCTAATAAGAGGTTTAGTAGGTATATGTTCATTAATTCCTGGGGTACTGGCCGCATTTATTCTTATCTGCCATTTGATTTCCTTCTCTCCCAGTATAGCCTTAATATTACCCCCTCTAGGGTCACTCCTAACAACTTCCAGTATGTCAAACTTGAAGGAATCACATCCAGTACTTTCTTATAAATGCCTATATAGTGCATTATTCCTGTCTTTCTTTTTTATACAATAGAGGTGGTCATAAATCCGATTTCTCAACCTTCTATCCGTTTTCCCCACATAATAACTGGAACATGATGTACACTTCCCTAAACAGATGACATGTTGTGTCTGACAATCCCCCTTCTGAAATATATTCTACTCTTAATATTATTCTGTAGGCACAACTGTTTGTCTTCCATGATATAATGACATTGATTACAATGTCCACATCTTGTAGTTCCCTCAAAATTCTTTTTTGCTATATCTCTCTTGTTAGATGTCTTGAATTCTATCATCTTTTTAATATTTGTCCGTTTTGTATACAAAAGAAGATTTTTCTCCTATTTTACCATACCTAGTGTCATCACTTGTTAATATATTCCAATTTTGTTCAATGATGTTTCTAATTTCACCTACATATGGGCTAAATTCCAAAATATAGGCCCTTTCATATCCAGTATTGTCAGTGTGCTTGTCTGTAATGTTCTGGGTGTTTGTAACATTACCTAAAAGTGGGACATATTTCTTCCCCCATTCGCTAATCACATATTCAGTGATGTCTTTAATTAGGTTTTCAGGATATCCTCTTTCTCTAAATAGCTCACCTATGAACCTAATTTCTTTAATCATGTCCTCTTTAAGGGTAGTCATTCTGACTGCCCTTATACATTGCCCTTTTAAAATACTTTTTTTCTGGGTATAAGGATGGTTACTGGTATATTCCAGATATGAATTACAAAAAGTTTCTTTCCTATGGATTCTAGATTGAAAAGTATTTCCATCATTAAATATAAATGTATCCTAATAGTTTATTCCCATCCTAAGATTGTATGTAAATTTTAAGTAAGGGCTACTGTGATTGATATAATCTATGAATTGGGTTACAGATTATGCAGTCCCTTTCCACAAGAACATATCATCCAAAAATCTCACATAGCATACTATATATTCCTTCCAAGGGGTATCTAGGATGAATTCTTCTTCCCAGTCTAGTAATACTAGATTAGCATAAATGGGGGCACATGCCGCTCCCATAGCTACACCTAGGGATTGTTTGTAATATTCCCCTTCAAAGTATATATAGTTGTTGTCTAGTACTATGTTGATAAATTCAGTGATAAGTTCTATTCTGTCCCACTCGAGTTGTGAATGTTTATTTATGCTATTGGTAAATCTCATAATACCATCAGTTTTGGGAATACAAGAGAATAAATCTGTTATGAGTATAGTTACAAATATCAAATTACTGTCCCATAATTCTGCTTTGAATCTTCCCAAAATGTCCCAAGAATCTTTTATTAAATGTTGGACTTTAGTGTAAATATGCTTCAACCATTGGTCAATAACTTTTCCAAATGGAAAAGTTTTACTCCTACTTCCAGAGATGATAGGTCTAAAAGGGGGATTATGTATACTCTTGTGTATTTTCGGTATGCCTACGATGGTTGCTAATGCTGGATTATCCACTTTCAAAAATCTGTATAGATCTGTATCTATACGTTCAACAGGAATTCCTCTAGATACAGGTCTATCCTTTTATGTGCTATGTTGATTTGATTTAAGGATGAAGTCTCATATTGTTCAGATTTTTTGAGTATATCAAATATTTTCTGGGTATAATCATCCAAGTCATACCATACTATTCCCCCTCCCTTGTCCGGTGTCATTATCCAGATGCTGTTAGTATCACAAAGTTGACAAAGGGCCCTGTCTTCATCTCTGCTCCAGTTTGTATTGACCTTAACTTTTTGTATCTTGTTGTACAATTCATATATTTTCTTAGTTACTACCTTATCAAATGTAGCTAATGTATTGTGCATCGGGGGGGGTGCAAAGTTGCTTTTTTTCTTTAAACTATTATTACCTGGATTATGAAAAAATACACCCAGGTTTAATTTTCTCATATATAATTTAAATTCAACTAGTGTGTCAACCAAGTTGAATTTTCTCCTGGGTGTATATTTCATTCCTTTTGAAAACAACTTGAAATGTTCAAAACAAACATGATGTTGTGTATAATTATATATTTTATATATAAAATAACTTTAAACGTACCCCGTATCAATGTATTTTCATGACTATGCCCCCAGTGGCATCTACATTGTAGGAAGAAAATTGCTTGGGGACTGAAATGAGTAAGGACACTAAATATTAACATATCTGGGTGTCTGGTCTACAGGTATTGTTTTTCATCCTGACATTTTACAGGTGCGGTCCTTACATGAAACATAGTTCTCTGTACTACATGTGCATTGTTTAAGGTTGTATTGTTTTCAATTTCTGGAACACGGGTGCAAGAAATTACTCTTCGTTCTAGAACCAGGTACATTCTTAGTTACGCTTAACCTCTAAGAATTCTCTCATCATTTGTGTTTCTAAAACCAAGTTCGTAGTAGCTTGATTTGTTATTCATGACTTCAGAATATGTCACCTGTAGCTGGCCAAGACATCTATCTTCTCTCTCACATTGATTCCCAGCCAACGTGCACAGAAATCTAGCATTGAAATACCTTTAAATATCAATTTTAGGTATCTGCTTATTTAATTTGCTCATCTAATACAAGCACAAACATAGCAAGTGAATCCATATAATTCAATCAGCAAATGCCTCATCTATGCTACACTCATTTAATGAAATAAAAGTTCTGATATCCAAATTTCAAGATGGTTTTAATGCTGTTAGCTCTTGAACTTGGGAAAACAAAACTAACTAAGAAGGAAACAGATAAGACAGTTCATATTGTTACCACAAACAGTAGTAAAAAGCCTAGCTTTGACCTGTCATCATTAACTATTCATGCAGCAAATATACCCATGCAAATGATTATGCTATGGAAAATGGAAATAGCTGGGGGTTACAGTGAATTATAAGCTAAATTTCCAGGAGTGTGTTCACAAAACTGTTAAGCAATTCCTTAAAACAACAAAAAATGGTGCTTTTCATAGTATAAACCACCACCTAGTCCAAAGATTCTTAAAGGAAAACTGCAGAAGCATTACTTCCTTTTAGTCCTACTATGTTTTTGTACAGAACAACAGCATTTGAAAAAAACACACACTGCAAAATGGGTTCTTTGTAAAATTCTTTGTCTTTTCGGCTTTTCCCGGTTAGGGGTCACCACAGCAGAACTCCGATCCACTAATGATTGGCAGTAGATTTTTATGGTGCCGAGTTGCCAGCCCAATGCCCAACCTTCAATGAAGGTATGCCCATTTATGCATGTCTTTCAGCGGCCACTCGAACGCGGGGAGGAAATGCAGACTCCACACAGAAGGCACTCCAGCCAAGAATCAAACAGGAGAACCTCATGCTTTGAGACAACAACGCTACCACTGTACCACTGTTGTAAATTTTACTGCTGCTCAAAATCATGCATCTATTATTGTACCAGGCTCAAAAAAACTGAGCTGCATGTTAATTTATTTAACAGTTGTTGACTGGTAAAATCCTACTAGGACAGAGCCTATTTTCAGTGGAGGCCTGGGGAGAAATGCTCGAGATGCATATCTTTGGAATGTGAGAGGAAACCAGAGTACCTGGAGGAAACCCACGCGAATGCAGGGAGGACATGTAGACTCCACACAGAAGGCACCCCAGCCAAGAATCAAACTGGAGAACCTCTTGCTGTGATGTGACAATATTAACCTTTACACTATATAAGATCACCCACCAGCAAGTAACATGTACCCACAAAATGCTACACACCCATCCTTGTCCGATCTGAAACAACCTATTAGAATGGTCCACCACTACCGGACAGCTCAAATCTGCCAACCAAAATATTCTATACATAAATAAAATTAACTTAAAAACAAACAGCAGATCCCCTACTATAATTCCAAAAACAGAATTGAAGAAATTACTCAATAATCTCAGAACCATGGGGGTTGAACTCCAGAAGATACTGTCAAGTGTACATATTGCCATACATCTCCCAATTTAGCAGACATCCTTACACAGTGCTACACACACACACACACACACACACACACACACACACACACACACACACACACACACACACACACACACACACACACACACACACACACACACACACACACACACACACACACACACACACACACACACAAAGATGTGTAGCATTCTGAAGTGCTGAACCTGGGATAGTGCTAAATGCTAATGAGGCATGCCCGTGGGAAAGGCATATGCTAATAAGCCATGTGCTCACTGTCTAAAGAACAGCCCCTTGAAATGCATCTATGCATCTACACACATCTGCACAGTGCTGCATGGTTCACACACACACACACACACACACACACACACACACACACACACACACACACACATATAGATGTACAGCACTATGAAGGTCTGGCTGCAGAGCTCTGCTGAATGCTAATAAGGTGTACCTGTGGGAGAGGCATATGCTAATTAGCCACGTGCTCACTCTCCCAACAACAGCCTCCAGAAAGGCGTCTACACACATCTACACAATGTTGGATAGTTCACACACACATACGCATATAAAGATGCGCAGCACTGTGAAGGGTTGACCCCACAGCTGTGCTGACTGCTAATGAAGCATGCCTGTGGGAGAGGCATATGTTAATTAGACATGTGCTCACTCTCACTTCTGAGAACAGCCCCCAGAAAGATATCTACACAGTTGAGCTATTCAACAAATCTCCTGGTCATGAAGATAAGGATGGCCATCCCCACCACATTGCTATATTGAACTTGGCCAAATGGTCATTTTCAACTGCCCAACATGAAAGTGATGGTGGGGACCATTAGACACCAGAGATTAATCTTAAAATGCCATAATGGCACTAGTATCTTAAAGGAGATGGGGGGCTGGGGGAATGGACTTTGCACTAAGGCTTACTTGTTAAAGTGCCATAATGGCACCGACAGCAGTGCAGCAATCACACGATGGGGAAAACCACTGGACAGCAGGGATAGCATAAGAAGTGAAGTGCCGTAACTGCATTGACATCAGAATGGGGATTGGTTGGGCATTGAACACCAAGGATGATACCTTGTGTAAAGTAGCATACTGGCAGTAATGGCAGTACAGGAATCAGAGGGTCGGGGGATACACTAAAACAATGTGGCCCAATAAATTTGTGCTGTAATGACAAATTATTGGTGGGGGGACTATGAGAAGGCAGATAGGGTAGTGACAGATACAGAGACTGGCATTTGTGTGGTGATATATGTGTGAGTGTGAGTGTGTGTGTGTGTGTGTGTGTGTGTGTGTGTGTGTATACGCATTAGGGTGACTGGGGGGGAATGCCGCTGCCTAAATAAGCTGCAGGTTACTACCTCACTGTAATAAATGTGATTCAAAATACATGCAAATTGGACAATAATGAGGTCTTATCTCACTGCAGCTCACATGTCTCTGAATTGTCAAAGGGGCCCATTGTGGGACGAGGGCCTTTCTAGCATATGCCATACAGCACATGCTAGGCATGTTGATGAATTCTGAGGATGCTCCATTCTCAGTCATCAAAATGTTAACCAAAGAACATCTATGCAGGTTGAAGCATGCTGACTTTGCACACCTAACAGTGATAAAATTGCCTAACCTTAGCTCAGCTGCCCTATCATAGTCCTCTGGGACAAAAGTTTCTAGCTTTTCTACTTCATCTCACTAAAAAATGCATATAACGCCTCTGCATTGCCGTTCACCCTTCCTAAATAAATCTCTTATAGCAACTATTTTAATAAGGCAGGATTGGTTTCGAGGTAAGAATTTTTAAAGAGAAAGAAAAATAACTTTAACAGCATAAGGTAATGTGTTCTAACTTTAAATATGCACGTCTGAGTTTCAACAAAATGTGCTTTATTAGCATTGTAGGAGCTGATTATGATCAAACAGCAAAAACCTGTGTGAATAATAAATGTATTAATTTGTTTTAACTTTCAAATACTCTATATACTAATTGTCTGAATTTTCAAAATGTTGTTAAAGCGCTTATAACAGCGATTGAGCTGGTTCATAGGTTCATAGGTAGGTACTAAGCTATTGGCCCTAGGGCCTATATACGCCTAGCCAAACGGTACCCTGGCTTTTGCCACCCAAGAAAATTATTTTCCTGTGCCCCTGTCAAGCAGAGCCACAGAAGTGATCCCCGCAGTGAATTTCCTATCTCCCATCCAATCATCAAGATTTTTCTTGAAGAGTGCTAATGAGGAGCTTTGTTTAATATAGATAGGTAGTTTTTTCCAGAGTATGGGAAGTCTCTGGGACAGGAATCTATCCCTCCAGCATGTTCTGTTTATTGTGGTGACAAGATTTAGGTCCCTAGAGCGTGTAGCTCGGAGGGATAGGGATTTCTTTACGTGGAGCATGTTCAACAGCTCTGGGTTTAACATAGCTTTGTATGTTAGGCAGAGATCACCTCTGAGTAGGCGATATGGGACAGAGTAAAGCTGGAGTTTTTTGAGACGGTCTCCGTAGGGCATCTGTTTGAGGCTGGCAATCCTCTTTGTGAGGTATTTCTGTGGCCTTTTCAGTTGTTGTAGATGTCTTGTGAGGGACATACCAAAAGGGGCAGTGTACTCTATAATGGATCTAATGAGTGATGAGTAGAGGGGAACAATGACCTCTTTTTTCCTGGATGAGAAATCTTTTGTAATGAGGTGTGCCACGTAGAAGGATTTCCTGACTACTGTGGTGATGTGATTATCAAAGGAGAGACTACTGTCCTCCTGTGTCCCAAGGTCTCTTATCACACTTTCGGTGTGAAGTAGACTACCGCCTATGTGGTAGTTCATGGGTGCAGAGTTTTTACCAAAAGGGATGACAATGCACCTTTTGGCATTGAGCTTGAGGCCATGGCTTTTACACCAGGCATCTGTCTCAGTGAGGCCCTTTTGTAGGATGTCTACATCATTAGGAGATTTTATTATGGCTCCTAGTTTGCAGTCATCTGCAAACTTTGTTGGCCAAAGACCTACTGTGTTAGCCTGTACTTCAGAGAAGTAGATACCAAACAGGAGAGGACCTAGAACTGACCCCTGTGGTACTCCACTTGTCACTGGTCTGAAGTTAGATTTAGAGTCTGCTACTTTCACAGTGGGGGTTTGGTCAGTGAGCCAGTTGGCAACCCATCTTGTGACATAGGAATTTATACCTAGTTTAGTGAGTTTGTCTATAATTCCAGCATGGGGGATGGTGTTGAAAGCCTTGGCGAGATCTAGATAGGCTGTGTGTACCACCTTACCCTCATCTACAGCTTTGGTGACCACTTCAAAGAAGTCTATCAGGTTTAGGAGACATGATATGCCTTTTACAAACCCGACCTGGGTAGGGTCCAGAGTTTGGAGATTACCAATGTCATTGTTTATAAGTTCCATGATGATACGCTCCATCGCCTTGCAGACCAGGCTTGTCAGGCTAATGGGACTGTAGTTCCTGGGGTCCATGGTGGCTCCCCCTTTGTGGAGTGGGATAACCATTGCTGTGCGCCATTCAATGGGCACAAAGCCTGAGGTGAGGCTATGACTGAACATGGTACTTAGGTGGGGTAACAGCTCGTTCTGTAGTTCATGTAGAATGCAGCCTGGGATGTTGTCAGGTCCCATGGATGCTGTGTTCTTGGCTTTGGAGAGTGTGTTTTTTAGCTGTGCAGCCGTGATTACAGGTACTTTGCATTCTTCCGGTATAGAGATGGGCCCTTTAGGGGATGAGAGAGGGGTAAAGTTAGCACTGAACCTGTCTGCCAGGATGTTGGCAATATCAGTTGGTTCTGTATATTTAGTGCCATTGTGCTGTAACTCAGAGCAGATCTGAGTGTTGCTATTGAGATTCTTGACATAGCTATATAATGCTTTGTGGTTGCCTTTAGAATCAGTGGCAATTTTGTTTTCGTAACTAGCTTTGGAGGATTTTATGAGGGATCTCAGCTTCTTGCTGAGGCTGATCATGGAGTTCCTCCAATCATGGTCTTTGACTTTTTTAATTCATGATGTGTCAAAAGGCTTTATTAATATGTTTATATTGTAGAACTGTCCCCATCCAAAAAATAAGATAAGATAAGCCAACCTTGTCAATAAAACATAAATATATACATAATACATGCATAAGATCCCCTGTACCCTCTCCCTCCTTTACTTGTACTTTAATCTCTTTCCTTACATCTAAACAGAAGATTAACCCCCCCACACACACACAACTGATAAATGGTTACAGGTACATGTAGCACAAATTGAACATGGTGACAGGCAGGTCCAGTATACACACAAACAAACAGAGACACCTATATACATACACAGATACACAGACCAGATTCAACACACACACACACATATATATGCACACAGATACATATTATATTGACCACATACAAAGAAAGACACACACACTGAGAGTGTGTGTGTGTGTGTGTGTGTGTGTGTGTGTGTGTGTGTGTGTGTGTGTGTGTGTGTGTGTGTGTGTGTGTGTGTGTGTGTGTGTGTGTGTGTGTGTGTGTGTGTGTGTGTGTGTGTGCGAGCGTATGTGTGCATGTATGTGCGTATATGTGTGTGTGTGTGTGTGTGTGTGTGTGTATATGTACGTGTGTGTGTGTCTGTGTGTGTCTCTGTCACATATGCATACATGCACATAACACACACATACACAAATGCATAAGCTCTCACATTATCATTTTGGAAAGCAGGCCAAACATATTACTCCACTCCCTTCAGCTGTCTCACCTTCTGCTCTAGCCACGCCCTCACAAACACATTACTTCTCCTTGTATAGTCCAGTGTACAGCTAAAATTATGCCATTACCCAATATTACATTTCTTATTCCTTTACAGTTTCCAATTTGCTTTTTAGATATATTCTGGATGTTTTCAGGCTCCAGGTCCAGCTTCAGGACTTACATATGCTGTTCCTTCTTTTCCCAACTCCTTTTTGCTATAATGTGCATTTTATCCTTCCTACAGATGTTTAGTAGAGTATCACCCCTCCTGTATTCTGCTCATTCTGCTTCTCCTATATAATGCAGTCTGTATCAACAAATACCAGCTTCAGCCCGCTGCCCAACAGTGCCAAAATCCACCGTCTCTGACTGCAGGAACATCAGACTTGAGGGATTCACAATCTGTGATGTATTATGTCCAACTGCGGTAACTGCATAAACAAAGCAGTATCAAAGGACATGGGAGAATAAACCAGTGACTTCAAGATAATGATTAGTAATACACACAATCTGCAAACAAATGTCAAGTCCAGTCATTGTAGCGCAGTGCAAGTTTGGTATTACTGTTGCTACTATAAGTTTCACTTTTCTGTATAAAAGTGTCCTCTTTTCAACACATGCACTGACTTTTTAAACGTCTGGCCACAAAAATAAAATTAAAAACAGGACCCAGTTCATAGCCAGCATCTTTCTTTACCCTTCTGATGAGAATTATTTTGCCTGGACAAATCATTGCCATGTTTATGTTTCATTTCAACCCTTCTATTAAATACAGTGGGGTGGTATGAGCAATAACTTCTCGGATTAACACCCTGTTGTAGATGAATTGATACCGCCAGTCGTTTATTTATTTAATAGGTTAACCCTGCTGGCTAGTGCTATTTTTAGAGGAGACAGGATTCTTCAACAAGAGACATTGAAGATCATCTAAAGTAACATTTCTCGACATTTATAAGATGCACAATGTAATAACGCAGAACAATAGCTATGGACTGCAAGCAAAAAGGGAAATGTTTTTGTGAAGTGATTAACAGGAAAAGCGATACTGTCATCTACCTCTTGGTTTATTGCTTCTTTTTTCAAACATTAGCATATATGAAATATACAGAGAGCATGTTTATGAAATCATAGCAGTTACATGCGTTATATCTTTTTTAACAATCTTTATTGTCAGTGGGATACATTTCGTATTCAAATTACATATCTGTCAAGAAATGAACTATGACCAGGGGGAGAGATTTTATTTGCTAATATATATGTAATGTTTTAAAATTACATGCATTGTCTTTAGTATATGTTTTGACCTGATGGGATTAATGATGTTTTAACTAGCAACACTTTTCTTGACATGTCTGCTTTGTTTTTTTTTTTTTTGTTTTGTTTTTAAGAGCTTTGCTGACACCTGCTGGACAAATGAGGCAAATATATTACTAGTATTTGATGTTTATCTATATTTTGTCAGTCTAGATTTTTGCTGTATTATATTATTTTAGTTGTCTCTGAATGTTTTGAGTTTTGACATGATGGACATGTTTTTATGATGTAATGTATTTAATTTTATAAAATCATGTATGATATGAGATTAAGTAAAGGTAAAACATCTAATTATTTTTCATTCAAAACTGTAAACTTAGTGTTGATTTTATATATAAAAATCCAAACATGTAATAGAACACTTTATTTTGAAGGGAGAAGTCTGATGACCACAGCTGACAATGTTATTACATGTTTTGTCAGAGCCGTATTATCTCTTCATTTTGAACTTGTAAATAAAAATAGTGGGACACTTTAAAATGTTTGTTTGTTATGAAAGTAGTTGGACTTATTGCTGTAGGCCCATTTCAGCCATAGTCTAGAAGATTTAAAAAAGTATTATTGAGTACCTTCTGTGTGGAGTCTGCATGTCCTCCACGCGGTCGAGTGGAGTGGGCTGGCACTTCAGCACCGTAAAAATCTACTGCCAGTCATTAGTGGGCCGGAGTTCTGCTGTGGTGACCCCTAACCGGGAAAAGCCAAAAGAAGAACTGTTGCATGTACTGATGCCTAAGTAAACGGTGACAATTCTAAGCGCTAGAGAGAAATGACTACTGCGTTTAAAATTATAAGCCATTAAATTAATAAATCCTAAAAATAAATTGCTATAGTGTTTGAAATGCTAAACATTTAAAGTAATAAAACATAGAGCTAACTTGCTAAGAATAGTTAGAAATATGCAAATAAAACATTTATATCATGAGCTTTTATTAAGGATAATGCATATAGTAATCTAAGTTAAGCACAGTAACTAAGTAAAGTGCCCTTAGCACAGTACTACACTGCAAATAAAGTGAAATTTAAAGGCAATGAGGAAGGGGCAATGGTTTACATGAAAGAGGTCTAAGTAGAGACAGCAAGAATAAAGGTAAGAATTTAGGAGAAGGATTAAAAGAAATAGTGCACAAACAAGGATATGTATGGTACATGTCATATTGGTGGAAAG
Organism: Protopterus annectens; assembly: GCF_019279795.1. Classification (NCBI taxonomy): domain Eukaryota; kingdom Metazoa; phylum Chordata; order Ceratodontiformes; family Protopteridae; genus Protopterus; species Protopterus annectens. The sequence goes on along the minus strand of NC_056747.1, from coordinate 204,437,496 downwards.
CCATGGTCACTGCTTCACTGAGTCATAATTTGGAGGTGTTTAACATGGCAAATGAAAAGATTATTTTATTTTTGTTTGTGAAATGAGTTTCCAAGTGGACCTTTGTACTCTTGCCATCATACTATGGGATAAGAGCTTTATGCTTATGTGGCATTCAGTAATTCCAAATCCTAGAGGTGAGTGTCATAGAGGTTACATGTCTCATACATTTTTGCTTAATCGCCCATCTGTCCCTTGGTGCCGGTTTCCATATTGAGTGTTGTAGTCCTGCTGAAGTTGCAGCTGGATGTGGCAACATTATGCTACAAAACAGCTGTAGAATCCACACACACACACACACAAACTTCATTCTAACTACCTGCTCTATTCCTACCATACTTCATATTAAGTGGTGAAAGATAACTACAGAGTTTCCACTCTCCCTGCCACACATTCCAGCTGAAATTCCATCAGCCTGCACAGTGATGCCATTGTAGTGGGACTATGGAATGCCTCCTGTTCTCCACATGCATGAAATTCAACACTAGGGGGTCCTTCTTCTCTTGTCTTCACAAATAAAATGCAGTAATTATTGCTACTTCTTCTCTGAATTAGCAAGCACTGTAATAAAGTAATTTCTGAACCCAGCAGCAAAACAGGTACATACCTATTACACATGGTAAGTGTTCTGCCAGGGTTTGATCCAATACAAGTCTAACTAGATTCTAGCTGGGGGCCCGATAAATGTTGGTATTATGAAGAAAACAAAATAAACAAAAATCACAAATTGAAACCCATGTCTCTTGATTCCAGTGCAACGTTTTAATTTGGGTCCTCTCTGTTTTCATTAATGACAGTTACACTTTCTTCTTTTTTCACGGTCCCAAAAGTAGTGCTAGTGAGAATATATAGAGCAACTGGAGCTCCTGGACCTTGGCATGGTCAGTACTGGACAAACCTCCACTAACATGGTCTTTTAACAGCCAAAAATATTGCAGTAATATGTGGATATGGTAAGTAACTGTGTATACGTGTACTTGTTTGTAAGCAAGTGTTCAAGTGTGAATGTGCACGCTCCCAGTCAGAAGTATGAGTGTGCATGCTCCCAGTCAGACATATGTGTGCACACTCTCAGTCAGAAGGCAAAGCTCTGCCTCTCATCTGTCCCTGATTTTGCAAAACTATTTTGATTTTTGCAGTCTCTCATAAAATGTTTAATTTTCTGATAAACTACTAGGGACTGCAGTCAATCAATAATGCCAGTAATTAGAGTTTTGTAGTTCTAATTGTTCGGAAAATGTATATCTGTGCAGCACCAGCCAATTATCTTTGAGTAGAAGTAGCAAAATGAATGAAAGCCCTAGGAAGTATTTTTTTCTAATTCTTGTTTTCCCTTTACATGTTCATTCTTTTGTGGTGGGGGGGGGGGTCACCTCCAAATCCACTAGGGGGAATCATCTGGAAGAGTCATCATACAAGTGGGTATCACAGAGTTTATTTCCATGTCTGCTTCCCAACAACTGAAGGCATTAGTATTATCATACGCCCACCACATGGATGTAAGAGCGAGAAATCCACATCCCTTCAGAAGTGCACAACTCATCCCCGTGTTTGGGTCTGCTCCCACAGACCCACATGACTGTCATCATCACTATTGTTGCAGTTTTCCAATTCTTGACCCATGCCATGCATATGTTCCAGTCCCTCTTCTGAGGAAACTAATACATGTGCAGAGAGCTCCCTCCTACAAGTAGCAGCATGATCCTCCTCCCTTACATGAGCCACCAAATTCCTTTAATCAAACTCAGGTCTCCTGGAGCATAGTTACAACTTTATGCCTCTATGTCACCAGCAGGGCTCAGGCCTAGTCAGGGTAATAGGAAATTTGGAAAATATGATGAACAGTCTAATAAATGATTCCTTAACATCAAGGCAAAAAAGTTAAACTGCTACAGAAATTAGAAAGCAACTAGCAAAACAGTACATAACTAAGAAAAAACAGTAACTACAGCAGAAATCACTAGGTGGGTCACTATGCAGAAATCACTAGGTGGGTTGCAAACTGGCTCACAGATAGAACCCACAGTGGGAAAGTAACTGACTCCAAGTCAGACTGTCAACCAGTCACGAGTAGAGTCCCACAGGGTTCAGTCCTGGGTCCTCACCTGTTTGGTATCTACTTCTCTGAAGTCCAGGCCAACACGAAGGGACTCTGGCTGACAAAGTTTGCAGACAATTGCAAGTTGGGAGCTATTATTAACTCTCCAAGTGATGTTGACATCCTACAGAAAGGCCTCAATGAGACCAATGACTGGTGCCAGAACCATGGCCTTAAGCTCAATGCCAAAAAATGTGTCGTCATCCCCATTGGGAAAACCTGGTTCCGGTGAATTACCACATTGATGGTAGTCCACTGAACACAGAAAGCATTATAAGAGATCTAGGAAAACAGGTTGACAGCAACCTTTCTTTTGACCACCACATTGCCACTGTGGTCAGAAAGTCCTTCTATGTAGCACATCTCATTACTAAGGGTTTTGCATCCAGGAAGAAAGGGTCATTGTCTCCCTCTACTCTTCCCTCATTAGGCCAATTATCAAGTACAATGCCCCATTTGCATGTACCTCACTAGACACCTGCAACAACTGGAGAGGCCACAAAAGTACCTCACAAAGAGGATCCTAGGCCTTAAATATTTCTCCTATATGGACAGACTCAAAACCCTCCAACTATTCTCTGTCTCATATCGCCTACTTAGAGGAGATCTCTGCTTGACTTACAAAGCCATGTCTGACCCAGCTCTGTTAGAAATGCTACATCTAAAGAAATCCCAGTCCCTGCGCACCACACAATTGAGAGACCTCAACCTCATTGCCACAATCAACAGAACATGCTGGAGGGACAGGCTCATAACCCAGAGACTGCCCATGCTATGGAATAGACTTCCCATACATGTCAAGCAGAGCACCTCAATGTCCCTCTTCAAGAGGAATCTTGATGAGTGGATGGGAAATAGAAAATTCACCCCGGAGATCACTCCAGTGGCTTTACTCGACAGAGGTACTAGGAACTAAGGTCGGGTGGCACGATGCCAGGGTAATCCTATGGGCTAGGCTTGTAAAGGCTCCAGGGCCATTAGCCTAGTACACACCTATGAACCTATCAACCTATGAAATGTCACTTTGGAGTCCTATCAGAGGATCTGAAAAATATTGCAAGCATTTTGGGAGCACCACAAGTAGATAAGACACCAAACTGTGAATAAGAGGAAAAAAAAGATATATCAGCATTAGAAAGCACATTGGAGAAATAGATAAGTTATGTCTCTTTATGTTCTGCTGAAGGGAATGCTATCTGTACTACTGTTTGTATTCCTTGAGGATCCAGCTTTCTAAGGTCTGGACAGACACAGTTCAGGGAAAGCAGCATACCTCTCAACCTCTTAACACAAGAAATCTGGACAAAGCACATTTTATGAGAATATGAAGTCTGAAACTCAAATTCATGTCATTATTTAGTGACTTTAATCCTTAGATCATCCCAGTGATTAACACAGTTTTTATAAGGAACAGACCAAAAATACGAGGAAAAAATCTGGACGCTCTGGCAAAATCTGTCCAGTTGATCAGCACGTAGAGCAGTAATTGTGCAGTGTGGACAAACACCTTAATGCACAATGGGAGAGTGGACATTACTAATGGAAAATATCTCTGGAGCAGACAGTTTGGTATCTTATCAGTGACTGTATGGTTTCTACCTGGGAGACAGCAAGTTTTGTTTATTTATTTTTCCACTGCCTGTTGTAGAAGAGGGTATTTACATGTATGGTGTGCTTGTGAGTCTCTCTGAGCTATGATTATTTCAAATTCTGGCATTTTGCTCATCTGTTATAGATGTGCTGGTGCTGAATATGCATGTTTTGATTATCACAATGTCCTGTGTTTTACTATTTTTTTTTATTTTCAAGCCACTGACTTGCCACTATGATAGTTTTTTCTTACATTTTTCTTGCAGGGGAATAGGACGCTTTATTTCCTCTTTGTGCTGTGATATATTCTTTCAGGTCTCTACTGATGTTTTCTAACATTCATCATCCTGCTTTACTGGTTCCTCTGTGGTTATATGAAATTTTGTAAAGCTGTTTTGGTCAGTATGCAATGGTTATACATAACTGAAAACTCAGTGAAATTTGATAATTGCTCTGTTAAGATAAAAGATAATTATGCTACCTGTGATTCACACTACTTCGTAAAAACTATTGTTTAGCTGGGAGGTGTATGTCAAGGTATAAGCCCACCTTGTTGAGAAATGAAAGGAAACAAAACAGTGATGTATAACTACATTGCACATAAGTGGTGGAACCGAATATCGAACTACATCCTATAAGGTGGTGGCTGAGCTCCTTCTCCCTAGTAAACAGTGGTAAATTGTATGAGAAATATATATAAAAAACAAGTCTTCCTAAGCATTGTTATAAATCCATCTATGTGCCCATATGGAGACTTACTCTAACAGTAAAAAGTAGGTTACTGTGGCATTGGAGCTGCACTAAATACTTGTAACATATACAGTTGTGTGTTTTGAAAGTTATGTGCCATACTTGTGGAGACAATTTGTGAAAATAAAGTTTGTGTGAGGTTGATTAAAACTATAGCTTGTTGTCATTGCAAGGAAGTAAGAAAGGAGACAGACTGTTTAGAAAACTAGAGAAATGTAAGGGAGGCCTTCTCTGGAAATGTGGCTTAGAAAAATGGCCTACCAGCAACAAGAGAAAGTAACCAAGGCACTCTCCCGGGTTTTACTGAGAGTGTAGAACCACAGAGGCAAACATGTAGCTCTGTATCTGTGCAGAAATAATCAGTCATAAGGTTAGAACAAGTGATTTCTGAAAATGAATATATAATGATAGGGGGTTTTTAAAAGTTTTTTGCTGGCCTTAGCCATATGTCAAAATAAAATGGATAAAGAAATTGCTGATTGGTCTAAAAGACTCACTGAACAGAAAAGTAAACTTCCTAGTTTGAGGCAAGCATAAATGAAGTAGTGGTGATATTAAAACAGCACTTGGATTCACTGAAGAAAGTGGAAAGAAAAAGAAAATATGTGGGGGGTTTGAGAAAGTTACAGAAATAGACTGACCTGTAATAGTAATTCATTCCATAGGCTGGGAATACATTGACTTAGGAACCTATTCATTACATGAGTCTTGTTTATTGGTTGATTTAAATTTAGGTCCCCAGTGTGATCATGAGCCATGCTTTACAACACCAGCACTCTAACCACTGAGCCATAGAGCAAGAGATGGTAAATTATCTAATGAAAATAAAAAACTCACCGAAATCTCCTAAAAAAACACGTAAGAAAAAAAGGAAGGAAAATAATGCTCCACGCGCATAACACCTGAGTTACGTTCCGTCCACACCTGGAGCTTTACTTTAGAGTGCATGTTCTACAAAGATATGTTATCATCACAAACGGTTATATCTTTGTAGAACATAGAGTACTGCACATACACTCTAAATTCAGAAAAAATATAAGTTTGTTAAGGATGACCCAATCTTAACAGCTCCTAGAAGTGCTTTAAGGACACCTAAGCACCGGTAAGGTACGGTCTTACATGATTCACCTCCTGAAGTAATTTTTTTGTCAATTTCTGGCAATGTCAGAAACAGGTAATAGTTGGTTTGCAGTTACAATCCTGATCATAATCCTTAATATTATAGCGAGGTTCACATCTATGAACTGGGCTATAGTAAACTGTCGTAGGCAGGTGTTCATGTGCAAACCTTGTTGATATAATACACTTCATGCTACTATATAAATGACAGGCAGAAGTTAAAAGTGAACCCTTTTCAATGTCTCATCATATGTGAGCAGCTAGAATTCCTCAAGTTTCATTAAAAATGACAATCATTTATGAAATTATAAAACACAAAGGTGTATGTTCTTGAAAAATGGATATCAGGTAATTAACCTGCTGATGTATTCAGTTTGTTCTTCAGGTAAAAATCTTGGCATACATTGAAAATAATCTGAATGATTAAAAAGATCCACTCATAATCAGCTGGATCTTGTACTTTAGCATTGATATGCATTTTAACACTATTGTTTACCTTGTCCTGTTGTTTATATATATATATATATATATATATATATATATATATATATATATATATATATATATATATAAAATGTGTGTGTGTGTGCACATATATATAAACACATCAACAATTTTTTTTTAATTTTTCCTGATTAATATACCAATACACAAAATGATTTACCTTGCTTCTGATGTTTGCTTGAAAAGCTTTATATTCCTCTGAGTTGGGGTCTTCTGATGTAAGATTGAAGTTTGTGATTGTGAAATCGATATTATATGCCATGTTTTGTGCAACTGAGATAGTTGTAGTGGGGGCTGCAGAGGTAGCAGTTAGTTCCCTATAGTCTAAAAATATGAATGAATTTGTAATCAGCAAACTTCTAAGCAATAATATTTACAAAATGTGAAAATATATTTTATCACTATATTCTCCAGAAACAAGTTAAATATTTTAACTGAACTAAAGCTGTTTTATCAACACATCATTACATAGCTTTCCAGTGTGCAATCTATTTTAAGTTTTGCTTAAGACAACATTAATATGACCAGCTGGTAAATGATTTATAGGTCTACTTGTTTAAGCTACACATGGGATAAACAAGAGGTGATATTTATATGTGAATCATTCTGTGCATAACAGCTATAATACTGATTATGTATGAGCAGAATATCTCTTGTTATGCTTCTGCAGAAATTTATTTCTTCATATAACACAACATTATTGTATTTTCTCACTTACAAAGTTCCTAATGTTTGTTTGTTTGTTTGTGTCTTTCAGCTTTTCCCGGTTAGGGGTCGACACAGCGGAACTCCGGTCCGCTAATGATTGGTAGTTGATTTTTACGTGCTGAGTTACCAGCCCTGATGCACAACCTTCAATGAAGGTATGCCCATTGACACATGTCTCCACGCAGAAGACGCTCTAGCTGAGAATCGAACCAGACAGCGTCTTACTGTGAGGCGACAATGCTACCGCAGCACCACCACCGCGGGCTTAACATTAGGAACTTTGTAAGTGAGAACAAAGTTCCTAATGTTATGCCCGTGGTGGTGGTGCTGCGGTAGCATTGTCACCTCACAGTAAGACGCTGTCCGGTTTGATTCTCAGCTAGAGTGTCTTCTGCGTGGATACATGCATCAATGGGTGTACCTTCGTTGAAGGTTGTGTGTCAGGGCTCATAACTCGGCATGTAAAAAATCAACTGCCAATCATTAACGGACTGGAGTTCCGCTGTGGCGACCCCTAATCGGGAAAAGTCGAAAGACACAAACAAACAAACAAAGTTCCTAATGTTCCACATTATCATTATTTGTTTATTGTCGACACAGTCATTTAAACTTTAAAATGATGAATTAATGTTAATGTTAATTGAAATAAATTGTCTTCAGCCTTCCTTGTCATCAGACTCATAATTTGATGCTTTTTCATTGCATAATTTTAAAATATTGCCTCAGCAAAAAGTGGGAACATTACTTTCAGTGTTGCTTGATCACATACTCTGAGCCAATGCTTTTGTATTGAGATCGTTGAGATTTGTTTGAGATCCTCTGTTCTCCTGCATTTTTTATCTGTTTTTTGGAGTGTCAGCAGTTGAAATACAGAGTGCCAACATTTCATTAGGGAGCTGAACATATCTTGTCTAGTCTGTTGGCATAATTATGTCTCCCAAGAAATCAGCTTCCATTTCATGGTTTACAGGGGAACAACAGATTACTTTCTAGCTTGACTGCTGAGTTGTTCAAAATGCTTGCACTCTACTGAACAAAAGGCAGCAAGTGTTTTCCTTTAATCACAGATTTGTTTAACTGGGATACAGTATCTGAGATTCTTCTACAATCTAGTATCCAGTGATCCAGATTTATCACTGCAAACATTAGAAGAAAATAAATAATCTGTGTTTGATTTACACTGTACCTTGCCAACAACTGCCCCACCTACAAATCAGAATAACTATTTGTTATCCATTTAAGACATTTTTCTCAATGTTCTGAGCTTACCATTTACAAATAGACTGTCAGCCAGGAGGTCATAGGTACCCAGGTTAGTAAAGCCACTAGTAACGGTTTTCAGCTCTCTGTAAAAAAGTGTCTCGTTGAAAACTCTGTTGATGTTATCAGGCTGGAATTTGCAAGTTAGACTCACTGAGGTATAGGAAGCACCTTGTTCTGGCCTGTAAAGATGAATATGATGGTGAATAAAGTTTTACTGGGTTATTTATTTACTTTCTTACTCTCTGAGCTTATTGTTGGCAGACCAAAAAGGTTAATAATGATATTTATTTTTTCTAGTAGGAAACATTTTACTCTATATGAAATTTGCATCAACATTTACTGTGAAGTTATAGCTATATGCTTCTAATACTACATACCTCATCCTATGTATGTAGGCTGTTTTGCATACATATGATATTAATTAACACAATTAGAAAGATAAAGAATGCTTATAGTTGCAGATACAGATTTCCCTTATCACTTATCTTACAAACTGATTAACCTACCATTTAACTCACAATTACATTATTTTCTATGCAGCAGAACAATTTTAATTTATTTATTTTATAATTAATTGCTTATTGACCAGAAACAGGTGAATAAGTACAGGACCCACTGTCAACTACCATCTTTGCTACATCATAACGAGTATTACAATATAAATTAAACAGTGAAATGTTGCCTTTATTGCAGACAATAGTAGCTAATGATGGAGGGAAACAGAGTTGACAAGTGTGATATATTGTGCAGATTTACAATACATAATAACAAGTCAGTAAAAAGTAGCTAAATAATAAGGGAAATGGAAGTTACCTTCCAGCAGGCAATAGTCTTAGCAAAGCAATCATTAACAGTGTTGTAAGACAACTGAAAGACATTTGTATACACACACAACTGGAGGCGACAACACTAACCGCTGCACCACTGTGGCTATACACAATAATATGCTGAATACATTTTCCTGCTGTTTTTCTTTATTTTTAAAGTTATTTACATTTTTTTATGAGTGAGAGGGGAGTGTGCGATAGTTTTCAACTTTTCTCCATTTAGAAAAAAAGGTAAAAGTGCATAACAAATTTAGAAACTTCATCCATATTACATAGTATTGTGTAGTATAGATGATATTTCGGCTGCAACACAAATTAAGGAATAAAATTGTGCAGCTGACATCTAGAAATGTGACATGTAAACAACTAAGGCTGCTCACATGGGAAAATGAATTAAAATTACATTAATAACTAGCACACGCTAAACACATTAAGCTGAGTATTTAGCACATTAAGTTTTCAATGACAGCCTTCCCTGACAGGGTAACTTCTTGGAGAAAAACAACTTTGTATCGGTCCTTTGCTGCAACAAAGACAGATGTTTTAAAGATGGACAAACCTCCTGCAGCCCTTCTGACAGTTACCATAGAAAAAGAAGTAACATACTTTACATGCATAATATAGCAAATTAATAACAGAGGCTGTTGATGGGAGTTGTTTTGAAAATGAAGGAAGTGATTATAAAGTCACAGTGTCAATACTTGAAAAAGAAGTATTGTTTACTTTATTAGTTGCATATTGTTTTCAGGAGAACTGATGGGAGAAATTGACATTTGATACTACGAAGACAAAAGTGATTGTCTGCTTAAACAAATCAGTTACCATGTTAAAAAATGTACCAGAGAAAATGAGGTCCAAAGGCATACTACAGCAATATTTGGAGTGCCAGGGAGAGCAGAAGGGCTTCATCTTTGTATTTATATTTTGTCAATCAGGATAGTCCCACAAGCATATGGTATTCATAATGACGTGGGGAAATGTGGCCAGAGCACCAGGGAAATTCTACTACTCTAATCAACATTGGGAATATGCACTGTTAATGATTGTGTACCTCATTGTCAACACACTGTTGACTTGAAAATAAGTGGGTGTAACAAGGGATTTGTGGGGGCTATAACAAAGTGCTTCTACTTATTTCAAGAATGTAGGAGATTTCGGCTGAAGCTCCAGCATGGCGGGACAGAGGAGTAATGGTATGTAGCAAAACATGGGTAACGGAATTTGTGTTAATGGAAGGGACAGTAATAACAAACTAGATGAGTTTAATGGTGCAGTGATAACAACATTGCAATCAGGTAGACATCTGTATGAGGAAAATGCTGTTGGCAGTATGCATGCTACTTGAATGGTTACTTAGATATTGCAAGCTTTTTATACAACATTAAAAAAATCATATTTATTCTGGTTATTATGTTTTAAGGTTGCTTTTACAGTTTTCTGCTTATACATATGGTGCTAGAGATATGGACATTTGTTTGAACTGTGAGGTGATAACTTTTTTTTAAGGGTCAAGCTATGCCTATTAAAAAATGAAGTACAAACTCAAAATAGCTCTACTACAGGGTATGAGTTCATTATTCAGACATAACTTGGTAGAATGGTTGGGTAAAAACAAATTCACCCCTGGTTTAGCACCAATGGTCCTCATGGAAAGCAGAAACACATAATTACCCTAGCATATACTTGTTCAGCCCATCTTTGGTGATACATATTGCACTGTATAAGGGTTAATAATAACTTTGTGAATGCAGGTCTAGAATTAAATATAAGGGAAGGTAGTAATAGATTATTTTCCTTCAAGATTTATTTAGATGTCCAACAATGTAGGAAAGACATGAAAAATAGAAGAATGTTATGAAGAAAAAAAACAACAGCAGATGTTTTTATAGAATTCTATAATTTAAAGAATTATTTGGGGGTATTAGTTACACATATACTTAAAATGAAAAGTTCAAAAAGAGATGAGAATATGATTTTACATGATATATATGACAGTGACAAAAATATAGAGTAGATAGATAATATTTTGGTGACATCTATATGGTTTCCGTGTAAATAGTATTGTGAAGTAATATTATGTAGCAAGCACTACTTTTACAAAAAAAACCTAACACTAGCAATATCACTTCATAATGAATCCTCTCACACTTATTTCTGAATTAAATTTCTGACTTATTTGTAGCTTATATCATTCCATCCACAACTCCTTTCTCCCATTTTTGCAATTGAGGCTGGGATTATCACTTCAATCAACAGTGATAATCACCTACAGTCAAGGTTTATATGGCCTGGTGGCTAGCTCTGCCATGTTAGTTTTTCCATACCGCAGCCCAGCCAAGAATCAAACCGATAAACCTCTTACCAAAAGGTGACAAGACCATCCACTGTGCCACGCTATCCATGATTATTATTTAAGCTGCTATAAAATCACAAACATAACTGTATTCTTTTTGTTTTATTCCTATTGTTTTGTCAACGCTGATTGATAAATGTAAGCATGACTTCCAGTTCCGTTTGTGATACTGCAGATGAAGCATAGCTGTTATCTTGTTATTTATATATTTTATCTATATTTATAACTATATATTAATATATCTATCTGAAAGTCCTACCGTTGGTTGATGGTCAACTGTACATTTCACTGAGACAGGAGTCATCAGTCATATATAGTTTTGTGTGTGTGTGTGTGTGCGTGTGCATGTGCATGTGCGTGTGCGTGTGCGTGTGCGTGTGTGTGTGTGTGTGTGTGTGTGTGTGTGTGAGTGTGTGTGAGAGAGAGAGAGATTTTACTCTATTCTGTGTACTTATCTCTATTTACTTTATTTAACATTTGTTTACCAGGATAGTCCAACTTGGAATGTGTCAATTTTTAGTGGAGGCCTGAGGAGAAACACTCCAGATGCATGTCTTTGAAACATAAGAGGGAAATGGAGTACCCAGAGGAAATCCACTTGAATGCAGGGAGGTCATGCAGACTACATGCAGAAAGCACCCCAGCTGAGAATCGAACCAGAGGAATCCCACATGAATACAGGGAGGTCATGCAGACTACATGCAGAAAGCACCCCGGCTGAAAATTAAACCAGAGGAAACCCACATGAATGCAGGGAGGTCATGTAGACTACACGCAGAAGGCACCCCAGCTGAGAATTGAACCAAAGAACCTCTTACTGTGAGGTGCCAATGCAAACCTCTGCACCATTGCGCTGTTCTAATTGCTGAACTGCTCTCTGGTTTTGGAATATGAGAAATGCAAGAGTGTAATAACTGCAGCAGATCAAAGTGAGGTAACTGGTTGCCTCATGAAACTACCTGGGAGCTGGACTGTTTGGTGAAGGGCACACTAAAATCAAAGTATATTATTTAAATACCTAAACAAGTGAACAGAGCAAAGTAAAGGAGAGATGTGCCTTGGGCTTGCATTTGAAAGGCTGACATTTAGTAGTCAGTTAGTGAATATGCAGAAGTAACAATTTTGTGACAGTAGACAATTTCTATAACAGTCATCAGTAAGTGTATATTTAATTATAGAGAAGTATAATTCATGTTCAGGTTCTGAGATCCATGCATCTATTTAGAAATCTTTTGTATATCTTATAGATGTTTACTTTGCAAGCAGAAAATTATAATTTCTTAGTTCTTACCTGAATGAGATTAGTGTGCAACCCTTGCAGTTGTTTCTTACAGTAGTTGAATCAAGTGCTCCAGCAACCTGAAGAGAAATTAATACTTATTAAGCTTTAAAAACCAATTTATTTAAATATAATACATTTATGCCACTAAGGTAGGTGCCAATGTATTTGTCAGTACATTTAAAACCAACATATGCTACGAGTTTTTTTAATAGGCAGGCAAGGAAAGTATCTGCTAATTATATACATGAATGGTCACAGGTGTTGGAACAGTACATAAATTCTGTATTATAAAATGAGAGGTGTAAATGTACCCTAACGAAACACACTAGTGTAAATGGGATATAATATCATGTATAAATAGCCAACGATAGTGAAAACTGTGCAATGATACAAATTACTTTGACCATAAAAGTAATCAACAAGCATCTGCCATTAGCATCCTATTTGTTCTCCTACTGTTCTATTATATCAGTGGTTAATGCACCTACCCTACTAAAAATGTGTACATACAAACACATATGCACAAACGCAGATATACATATTTAGGGTATATACTGACACAGATGCACAAACACATACGTACACATTTAAGGTATATACAAATACATTCGTACACACTTAAGACTATGTGCGTTTCTGTGTATGTGTTTTTTTTATGTGTAAATATATATAAAATGACCAGGAATATTGACCAGTCAGACTAGCAGATTAATAGGTACTTGTGCATGTAATGCATGCTTATTGCATAGGAAGAATTGCTGTAGACCACCTAGACTTCACATTCCTTAAATCACTTTGGTTGGGAGGGTGGCCTAATGGTTAAGGTGTTTGCCTTACAAACAAAAGGTGCAAGGTTTGAGTCTCACAAGGGATAATTGGCTAGGCTTAAAATGGCTCAGCTCCGTCTCCCTCACACACTTCAAAATCCACAATAAATACTGCCATCTTGAAGTGTTAAATGGTGGAGAACTATCAAACAAGGAATACTACAAAAGTAGATCCATTAAAAAAAAAGCTCAGACATGAGAAATACACACACATCTCCTAATATTATAATATACTAAACTAAATTTATTTATTTATTTATTTTATTTTACATTTGTTGACCGGGCTAGTCTAACTGGATATATGTCCATTTTCAGTAGAGGCCCGGGGAGAAAAGCTCCAGGCATCGGCAGTGGCAAAACTAAACTAAACTAAACTAAATTAATAAACAAAACAGGAAATCATGGTGGTAGCAATAATTAAACTCACTATACAGTAGTAAAATAAATAAATCACTTCCTGATGAAAGTGAAGGCATCAATCCCAAACAAAGAGGAAATGGAGTGTAGGAAGAGAAAAAAATGCAAATAACATGCAAGTAACATGAAGAAATGTGCAGCAGTAGCCACTGGAACAGAAAACAGAAAGTCAGAGGCCATCTAGCTTAGAAGTCAAATTACACACACACACACACACACAGACACACACACACACACACACATGTGCGCATGCACGTGCACACACACACACACACACACACACACACACATGCACAGACACACACACACACACACACACACACACACACACACACACACACACACACACACATGTACACACGCACGGGCACACACACACACACACACACACACACACACACACACAAACACAGCAACAATCTTGTATTAGGCATTGCTTTACCTAAAAGATAAATTCCAAGATACTGTGCACACTAGTAAAACACTGCATAGATGCAAAAGTATAAGGGAACTAATGCTAAAAGACGTACCAAAAGTACCGCAGAAACCCAGTAAACCCAGTAAAATATATGCATTAGGCATTCCATCAGCTTAATGCACTTAACAAAAATAATGATGGCCTGACTGCCTGCACACACGTGTTTTTCATTTCTTGGAATTTCTACCAATGTTATTGCTCTTATGAATATTTTTGAAGCTGTGTTACCTGGAAAACATTATACTAGATTGTGAAGCACTGTGCTATTCATTTTTAAGTTTCTTCATCTAGATGTAGACCCCTGCCAGTACTAAGTTATGTATATGAGATAGCAATTGTCTGTTAGACTGAGTCTGCCCTTGTGAGCCATTTTAATCCTAGCCAGTTATCCCTTGTGAGACTCAAACCCTGAACCTTGTGTTTGTAAGGCAAACACCTTAATGATTAGGCCACCCCCCCAACAAAATAGCAGCCATAGATGGTCTAAAACCCAGCACCCTGTGCACTACAGTCAGAGCAACATACCACTACATCATATAAGCACTATTTAAATGTGAGAAACATGTTTTAAACTGAGAAATTAAAGCAGCTTTATGTATTCAGGGAAACCACGTTGGCACATAAAAAAAAGCAAGCAATACATAACAAAACATAAGAACATCACAAAAATAATGAACTATACAAATAAAACTATAACAATACTTAAAACTATTTTCTTCTTTCTGACTTTCCACACATAATAAGAAAAAAGAAAATACAGAGAATAATAAATTATGAAGATAAGCAGGTTTTTTCTTTTTATTAAAACACACTTTAAAGCCTTCATCAATGGTATAAATGACTTCTTCAGAATGAAAAAAACTCTACTTGTATAATAAAATAAAAAATCACATGTTCTCAATGAATCAGTCAACTTCAACCCAGCCTATCTTAAAAACACAGTACATATATTGTTTTTAAAATACTACAGAACATACACAATGGTTAAGTTAGCTTACTCTAACCAAAAAAAATACTTTAAAAAGCAAATTCAGCTTTCATTTTTAAAACACAGCTAATAGCAATCACATCATCCAGTCCAGGGGGTACACTAGCATTGTACTTAATTTACTATTTTAGTTCATTATACTGCAAAAATAAATCAAAGTGTCCCCCTCTTGGACCCATTTCAACTCCTTCCATAACTGTATAGTCAAAATAATTTTCTGGGTGGTTTTTAACATGTTTTGCAAGTGCATTCTTTCAATCTAGCCTTGAAATATCTTAATGGTGTTGGAAAATTCTCTTTCTAAATGCCCCCTTGGTCTTACCAATATAGAACATTCGACATACTTGGCACACTGCCATGTAAACCATCTCAGAAGTAAAACAATAACCTTTGATACTAGTTTTAATATACTGACCAGTACCTTTTCTTACTCCTTCGCCTTCTAAAATAAAGTTACACTGGTGCATACCCCTTTCAGCCAAACTAACACCATTGTTTCCAACAAATTTTTACAACAAAGATCCTTCTTATAGACTATGGTAGGTTTATCTCCTGCTTTAAACCTATTGTTTTGTTCCATTGAAAAAATACTCCAGTTATATCTTATGACCTCCTTAATTTCATAGAAGCAAAGATTATATGATAAAATCAAGGCTCCTTTATAATTTGTCTGTCTTTGCACAGTGTCAGTACCATTTTGCTGCACATTTGTCAGGGGTGCAGTATTTCCTAACAAGGGTTTGAAAATACACTTTGTTCTTTTACTTACTTCCCTCCCCAATCACCTCACTCGGTAGTTTGGGGATAATGCCAGCACAAAGAACTACACATCCCATAGTGCATTGGGGATGATTGTCCTCCAGATAGCAGCTCACTCTCTTGCTCTGCCCATATCCATCATAATCAATCACTCCATCTCTGAATCTAAAGTCCCATCAATCTGGAAACAATTCTACATCCTACCTATACACAAAGGAGGTAACTCCTCTGAAATCTCCAATTTTTGACTTATTGCTATCCTTTCACCTCTCAATAAAGTCTTGGAGAAATGTATATACAAATAAGTTATGCAATATCTCATACAAGAAAAACTATTCACTCCTACACAGCATGGTTTCCGACCAAAGCATAGCTCCACCACTGCCCTACTCTCCTTCCTTAACACTATTTCTTTAGCCAGAGATGATCATAAATGATTATAGGTAGTGTAGTGTATAGGTAGGATGTAGAATTGTTTCCATATTGATGGGACTTTGGATTCAGAGATGGAGTGATTGATTATGATGGATATGGGCAGAGCAAGAGAGTGAGCTGCTTTCTGGAGGACTGATCAACTGATCTATCTCTGAATCATACTTTCCATCAATGTGGAAAACTTTCTGCACATTACCCATACACAAAGGAGGTAATTGTTCTGATATATCAAATTTCAGACCAATTGCTATACTGTCTCCCCTCTCCAAGATTCTTGAGAAATGCATTCACAAGTAGATAATGCAATACCTTCTCCAACAGAACCTTCTAACACACACACAATGTGGATTTCATCCTAAGCACAGCACTACAACTGCACTAATATCCTTCATTAATACTGTATCACTGGCCCGTGACAATAATAAACTAGTCTCATGTCGGTTCCTCGACCTGTCCAAAGCCTTTGACACTGTCTCCCATCCACTCCTCCTAGACAAACTCTCTCACCTAAGATTCTCTCCTCCCACCATATCCTGGTTCTCCAGCTATCTCTCTAACCACCAGCAAGCTGTTAAATGGCACTCTGCCCCCCCCCAAGCATCCCAACACCATAGAGACATGGCTTTGTGACAACAAATTAATTCTCAACCCTAAGAAAACTAAGCTCCTACTCTTCCTAACAAAAAAACTCATCAATCTCAAAACAACATTTTCCATCCTATCTAGCAATAACACTGTCATTACCTCTGACCCTAGCACTAAACTGCTAGGAGTCATAATAGATGATCAGCTTAAATTTGATCTCCAAATCACCACCTCTATCAAAAAGACTCACCAGAAACTCAGACTATTTTACCAAAACAAAAGACATTTAACCATCTCAGTCAGAATAAATCTCTCCCATGGATTTCTTCTTCCCATCCTCCTTTATAGCTCTCAATAATACACAAATCTTAACACCACACTCATAACCAGACTTGAAACTATGCATAATAAAGTTGCCAGTTTTGCTACAAACCAAACCTACAAATCACACCATTGCCTGTCTCTTGAACAGTTACAGTGGCTTGAATTACCTCGTTTGCTGCTACTACAGCAGCTGTTAATTATCCACTCTATCCTTTATCTACCATCATTCTGCCCTAGCCTTCAATCAATTATAACTAAATATTCCCCAACCAGGACATTACATTGCTCAGACCAAGACTTCCTACAGATCTATAAACCCAAAACCAAATCAGGCTGTTTACTTTATAACTATAACCCTGCTATAACTTGGAACCAAATAGCCCTAGAAATTAGGTACCTTAACCAAACAAAACATTTCAAACTAGCCACTCGGGAATATCTAATAAATAAATGGTCCTGCCATTGTAGTCATCCTCCCTGAAACTACCTAACCCTAGCTTGTCTCTCATCCCTCCTTTCTCTTAAACTGTCTGTCTTAAACTCCATCTACCTCTCTGTCTCATTGCTTAACCTCTACATGACCTTACTACTCCATCTGTACCTCTACATTACCTTATTACTCCATCTGCACCTCTACATTACCTTACTACTCCATCTGTACCTCTACATTACCTTACTACTCCATCTGTACCTCTAAATTACCTTACTACTCCATCTGTACCTCTACATGACCTTACTACTCCATCTGTACCTCTACATTACGTTACTACTCCATCTGTAGCTATACTGTATACAACTACTTAGAAATACTAAACACTGTTTTCCCTACATTGTTATTGTACCTAAGTTTTTGTTGTACAAATTCTGACATTGCACTCTACTGCTTTTCTGTATGATTTGTTGTAAATGCTTTTTGCAGTTTGATCTCTAACATTTGTATCCAACTGTTTTCTGTAAAATGTTATTATAAAATGTTATTTCTCTAATTGTTTTAGCTGCCAGTGCAATTTTCATGCTGACTTTATGTAAAATGTTAATACTGATTGCGGAGCTTTTCTCCTCGGGTCCCCACTGAAAATGAGCTAATGCTCAGCTGGACTAACCCGGTTAACAAATGTAAAATAAATAAAAATAAATCAAATGTATCCCTTGTTTATTCCTTGATCTCTTTAAGGCTTTTGATACTATTTCTCACTCTCTCTTACTGAACAAACTATCTCACCTCAACTTCACCCCAGATACAGTTGCATGGTTCTCCAGCTATCTCACAGACAGACAGTAATCAGTGAGATGACACTCTGCTCTATCTACTCTCCTTCCAGTTAAAATGGGTGTCCCCCAAGGATCCATTCTCGGTCCACTACTTTTTAATATCTTCACTAACTTACTCCATTCCTCCTGTCCACATTCTTCCATAGCCCGATATGCTGATGACTCTACAGTCATAACCATTGCCAATTCCCCCTCTGAACTCTTATCTGCTACCCAGTCTTCCTGTAATTCAGTAGAGACATGTCTCTCCAATAACCAGCTCATCCCCAACCCTAAAAAACAAAACCACTACTCATTCTCCCCAAAACAGTTTCACATCAAACCTTCCTTTACCATAAAGTCCCTCAACAATACATGTATAGAGGTCGAATCCAGCAACAAACTCCTTGGTGTTACCATAGATGATCAGCTAAAATTCGACCTGCACATAAACAATCATAACAGGAAAGCACACCAGAAACTAGGACTTCTGTATAGAAATAAAAAACTTCTCACCCCTAAAGCTAGGATTACTCTCAGTCATGCTTACATTCTACCCTCCTTAATTTATTGCTCCCAAATTCTCACAAATCTAAACTCCTTTCTACTTACTAAACAAGAGTCAACCTATTACAAGATAGCCAAATTCGCAGCTCAACAAACCTATAAATCTCACCACTGTCTCTCCCTAAAATACTTAAACTGGCTTGAACGACCTCACCTACTTCTCTTCTCCCAGCTCCAGCTCATACACTCGATTCTATATCAGCCAGCCTATTGCCAAGCTCTATGCTCCCTCACCTCCCACTACTCCCCTACAAGAAATCTCCAGAGCTCAAACTAAGATCTATTATATATCTATAAACCTAAGTCTAAATCTGGGTGCAATACATATAGGTACCACTCCTCTATAGCATGGAACAAACTCCATCTTGAAATCAGAACTCTTACACATCCCAAACAATTTAAATCATCAACAAAAGAACACTTCAAAAGACAATGGATCTGCCACTGTTCTCACCACCCCCCGAATTTATCCGTCTAACAGATATACCTTCTTTCTCCTCTGTCTATACCGTTTCCTCTTATAACCAACCTTTATCTGTTTCTTACCTAATCCACCCTTCTCTTCCCCTCTACACTTACCTTTCCTCTATGTAATTACCTACTAAGACATTGGTATAGTACATATATTTATATAACATCTAACAAAGAAAGAAAAAAATACCTATTGATATTGCGCTCATGTAATTTCCCATGCATGTGTATCTTTATTTGTTACACAATACTGATGTTTGTTTTTTTTTTTTTTTTACTTTCATGCACATTGTATTATTGCATGAGTTCTTAGATTACCATGAACTGTAACATTTGTATTACCTGGAGCTTTTCTCCCCACGCCTCTGCTGAAAAAAAGGCTTTTAGCCCAGCCAGACATTCCCACTCAACAAATGTAAAATAAATAAATAATTAACTACCTGGAAACTTTCATACCAACATAAAGCATAGTTAAAAAGTTTTAACCCAGCATTTCAAATGATTAGTTAAACTGAACAGAGGAACTGTTTTACTTTAAAATGGACTACAAGATATATAATTATCATGTAATAACTGTACTGAATGTAGAATTCATACTACAAAAAAATGTATGTCCATTTTATAAGTGCAATAAGGCACTTTAAGTGTGCATGAAGCAAATATCATATCACCCCTAACCATGAAGCAATAGCTAAGCAATGTGCCATCCCTTGTTTCTTACTGAATTTATATAAAGATAGATATATCATGGGTATGCAGTAATTACAGCCACAGGAAATAACTATAACATACATGATTATGGAAGTAATTAAAATGCTTTCCTGTCAACTAATTAGAAAAAATAGCATTTATCCATATGGAATTTTATAAAGGTCTATACAATCCCACAACCTCCCCTACAGCTTAAACAATTGAAGTGAAACAACCACATTATAGTTCCTACAGGCAAGCACTTTGTCTGTCTATCTGATGTGTATTTGTTGCCATGGTAATATAACACAAACCCAATAATTCCATGAAGTCTATTATAAGTAGACATACACTGCTTACAGAACAAGTCTAAATTACAAAAAGGTGTTATTTCAAAGAGTTACATATTATCATAAAGACACTGGCATGCTTGAATATAAAATTTTAACACAGTAGGCATCCAGTCCCATCATGTTATATATTTGGAGAAAGGAACTAACTTCATACATTAAATACTACAACTAGTAACTGGGCATTGCTATGATTATATCATTTTCCATTGCTTAGACTTCATACTAAAAAGCATGGTTTTATATTTGGAACAATTTTATGATCAGACTATTGGACTGGCCAATGGGGTCTGCAATGGCCTTCAGTTTTGCAAGTTATCATTGGCTCAGTAAGAAGAATTTTAAGCATTTAACTCTAGACTTCTGGCAAATGTTAAGTGCTATGTTGATAGAGTGGTTTTGCACTGTCATATACAGAGTAACATATAACATTAAAGTAAACTCAACGCTGCTCCGACACAATGAAGGCTGTCCAATTGCCAAAATCATGAACTGTCTATTGTATTCCAGGTATGACCATGGAATGGTGAAAGTAAAATAATAATATTTATTTAAACACTTGAAAAGAAAAATTGAATAAAAATCAAATACTACAACCAATTGATAAGTAGTCCGTTACTTATCAATTACTTATCAATTGGTTGTAGTATTTGATTTTTATTCAGTTTTTCTTTTCAAGTGTTTAAATAAATATTATTATTTTACTTTCACCATTCCATGGTCGTACCTAGAATACAATAGACAGTTCGTGATTTTGGCAATTGGACAGCCTTCATTGTGTGGGAGCAGCGGTGAGTTTACTTTTTGGTTTTGTGGTGGATATTGATTTTTTTGGTTACTAACATATAACATTCTCAGCCATCCACATGGAAGCATCAACTAATGATAGTAATGTAATGAACTGTGACTTTTATTCTTCTGACTTTGTGGTCTAATAGCAGCTGGGGAAGTATCATTTATTATGGCTCACTCCAAATCTATTATAGGATTTATTGCCAAGTTAAATTGGGATGAATGACCAGTGTTATCTTATTTACTCTTGACTTTATTATTTTGGTAAGAAGGGAGAAAGAAAAATATCCAGTTAGTTGCAGTTAGTATCTAAAGTATTTTATTGAGCTTTCAAATCTTTTTTCTGATGTATAATTATTCTGCTGTTAACTATTTTAATTTGTTGATAGGGAATTCCTTGAGACCCTTTTTACCTGAATCTTGTAATCACTGGAAATACATGCTCTATTTTAACCAAAAAGAAAATGTCCCAACAGCTAGCCGCACACAGGTTAGTGACGATGTTGACTGGAATTTAGCAATGAGCCTAATTAAGGTTATATAGTCAGGATCCACAAAAATAACATTTCTACCAACTGGCATATTTTGCTGAGTAATAAAGATATTGAAAAAAATATGGGTTCTTTGTAGTTTCCAATGACTGAAATACTAATTTGAAGAATATGAATTAAAAAGCAATGTCAAATATCGTAGCACTCGCTAACATAACCAACAGCTAAATAGGTATCCATATATGCGGCTTCTGCTTACACTGTGGGTTTATAAACAATAGCCAGTTTTACTTTAGTGCCACTTTAGGCAAGTCTTTGGAGACCCTGTCCACTTTAACTGTAATTTGAGTAATGTTATTTATGGGATGAATTGTACGTTTAGTAATGCCACCTGTACCAGAACGCAAATTACAAAACTTAAGGCACAACATTTATGAACCTATGTATTTGATGAAGAAAAAGAATATTGACTGTGCTGTTTTCAGTCATTCTATTTAAACATTTTTGTTGTAAATCTTGGAACAAGCTGAGCTGAGTCCCAGAGGAGATGATTTGGAGACAATTCTGTATTTTCAGAGTATGTTATTGGTAAATGCACAAAACAAGAATTTAATAAAGTCCTTAACTTCCAAATATTTTAGAAAATGCAGACTTTTAAGACACTAATTTGTTCATTCTAAGTCAGAAGTGAAAGGACAGTACTGCTCCTCACTTGGCGATCAATCCCAAGACCTTGCTGGTATCCCTGTTACTGGACCCAGAAGAGATGCTAGACAGATGGGCGCTTAACTTTCCCTTTAAGAACTTTATCCTTTCAGCTAAAAAAAAAACACAATATGGTGGTCAAGGTCAAATGACATAGACAAAGATACTCCTCTGCTTAGGCATTGTTAGATTTGTTTTAAATATCGTTTTAACAAGTTAATAAAATATTTATGTTGTTTTGTGCATTTTTCACATTTTTGAACTAGTTATTGTTTTTACTTGTTGTTATGCAAATGTGAATTAAGAGCTAGTTATTGGGAATCCTTTTTTACCCTACCTTTTGGAATAACTTATATTACTTCACACCTATTTGGTGACACTCGGGTTGCAAAATAAAAGGCATGCATTGGAGTTATTTAAATATTTTGCTATTTATTTATTTACTTACTTACTTAGGTAATAAAGTACTTTGAACTTTTTTATTGAATGGAATTTGTAACTTTTGTTTTTCTGTTACTTTCCTGTACTTACCCAGTTTGAATGTTTTATTGTAGCCAGGATTTATTTTTTCAGTCCTTATTATAGATACACATTAACAATGGTCATTCATCCAAATTCATTTTGCCAGTAAATTTTGTAATCTGATGATGCTTCCCCAGCTGCTATTAAAGTACAAAGTTGGAAAGAGCAAAATGTCACTGTTTGTTACTATCATTAACTGATTCTCACATGTGGATTGCTGAGAATGTCACAAGTTACTCACTATAATTAATTAAGTGTTACTCTATTATAATTCTTGTTTATAGATAAGAAACAGAGGACTGGAAATTCACTTTGTGATGTTCATGCCTTGTTCATTAATTGCCAGTTGCCAGCAATCATTCCAGTACTGCTTCTGCTGTATTGCATAAATAGGACATTCTAATGTTACATAATATGATAAAAGCCACAGTGGTGCAGCAGTAGCATTGTCGCCTCACAGCAAGAGGTTCTCCCATTCGATTCTCGGCTGGAGCACCTTCTATGTGGAGACTGCATGTCCTCCCTGTGATCGAGTGACGTTCGAAAGACATGCGTGAATGGGCATGCCTTCGTTGAAGGTTGGGTATCGGGCTGGCACCTCGGCATTGTAAAAATCTACTGCCAATCATTAGCGGACCAGAGTTCCACTCTGGCGACCCCTAACCGGGAAAAGCCAAAAGAAGAACAACAACTGTAACTTGGATGACAGTGACTGCCTGTGCATTGATAGATGCATGAAATGTTACTAGTGACCTACAAAATATGTACCTTAAATGAACCTTAATAAAACCTGCAGCAACACCTATTTGCTAGTTTGTAGTTTATCATTAGCAGCTAATAAGTGCCATAGTAGGTATTCTACCTTCCCAGCTACTGAGACAGTGACACATCACGGCTATAAAACTACTACCACATTGTAACAATGTGTTTAAGGATGTAGTCCATATGAAAGCATCATCATTTATAAGCAGGGCGAGCACTGGTGGGGGAGGCGGGACTGAGCAATTTCTACTGCCCAACCCTAATTACTGGAAAGAAAAAAATATTAGTGCATAAAAAGCACAATTCTTAATGAAGCATGAAATTGGTGGCCAGGGAAAGAAAAAATGCTGAAATGCATTAATGTGGCCATATTAATGATGATGATGATAATAATAATAATAATAATAACAGTAATACTAATATCATTTGAGGTGTACACATTAAATACAGTAGCTGTAAGTGCTAGTTAAAGAGCTGTCACTGAATGAAAGTAACTGAGCCTGCTGTTGTCAAGTTAAACAGTTATTGATCTGACCTTGCAAGGCTAGAATACTGCTTATTTGTGTAAAGAAAATTGGAATACGTTAATACAGCCATTTTTGTCATAATCAGACTTTGAGGTGTACACAGTCATTAAAGTAGCTCTAGCAGGGCCTCTGAGCTCTAGTTTAATAATACAATAATATGTTTTACTTTCTAAAGTTGAAGCATCAACTGTTTTATAATATGACTTGCAAAAGAGGTCAGTAATTTGTAGAAAATGACAGTGTTTTCTGTAGCACTTTTATTTACTTGAAATCAGATATTCCATTTAATTGTGAAGTGTTAAACAATATCATAGGAGTTCATACTCAAGCTGTGGTTCATTTATATCAAAATCTTTAGAGGTCATTCATTATAGAATGCAGTGCAACTGTCTGTATAATTAAATTTAATATTAAAGGCATTTCATAATGACAAAGCATAACCATGATTTCTTACCAGTGAAGCAATGTTTTCTGCATCATACTGGTATATTTTTGAGGAAGGGTCTTGGAACGCCAAAGTGTAGTAGAGGTTTGTAATACTGAAGTTCACTCTGAAGTCCTGAAGCATTGTGTTCTGCACTGGTGCATTTGTGACCGCAATGATTGGCGCCTCTGCAGCTATTTATCATACAACAAAAGCACAATTACCAGTTGAATTTCTCTAGTTATAAACACAGCCATCCCATTAAAAGGTCAGGCAATGTAGGTTAGTTTATGGTTTTACCATCCAGCACACACAAGCATTATTTCAAGCCATTTCCCCTTATACCTACAACAGTATAAATAAATAAATGTTATTTCAAAGGATGGGTAGTTAAGACAGGACATACCACACTATTAGCAAAAAAAAAAAAACCTCAGATCATCTAAACATAGCTAGTTCTATGCACATGTTCATTGTTTTTGTTTGTACTACAAAGGTATTAATACAGTTTCTTCCATAAAGTGATATAAGACATTGTTTTCTACATATTGCTTGCAATCCTTAACTTTATTGTGGCCTTCTGTGGTGCACAGCGAGATAAAAGAAATCCAAATAGCAAGCACGAACAGTTTCTCCAGGAATAAATTGCCAAAATTCACTGAAATGAAGTCACAAATAACTGCTGTAGTCGAAATATCTTTGTCTTTTGATACACTCTCTAAAATAGTCTGAATCCATCTGTAATTTCTTAATTTTTAGAAGACAACGATCAAATTCAGATAATTTTGTCACGTACACTTTGATTAGTAATGTTGGGTTCATAACTAAACATAGTTGAACCCTTTAAAAATTCATTGAAATTAACAGTTTGATGATTATTAGGTTGACTAGCACAAATGGTTCCTGATTTTCTACTCAGATCAAATTCTGCATCTAGTATTTGCGATAATTGGTTACCTGACTGAGTATTGGTGCCAATGTTAGTTTGCTGATTTTAGTTATGAAATTACAGATGGATTAAGACTATTTTAGAGAGTGTATCAAAAGGCAAAGATATTTCAACTACAGCAGTGATTTGTGACTTCATTTCAGTGGATTTTGGCAATTTATTCCTGGAGAAACTGTTTGTGCTTGCTATTTGGATTTCTTTTGTGGTTTCGCACAGCGAGATAAAGCCCTGACTATGACCCAGGCTATCTGAGTTCAATTAGTGATTTTGGTGCCTGTTGAAAGTGGCAGGGGAGATGAGGAGATAAGAAGTACACTTCTCCATGGGTGAGTGTTAGGGAAAATGTACTGGCTGTAGATGGGGGTCAATGATACAGGACCGAGCTAAGAATGACAATTGCATTGTGAATTCCACCTTTGGGCCAAGAACGAGATGCAGTCCTGGCCGAACATCATAGCAGATACAGCATTCAAGTAACATCAGCACTCATTGGGGTAGGTAGGGTTATGCAAACTAAGCAACCTATTATCCACAAGCAGCAAGGGTAGCTCTCTGCCACTTGTTCCCATTGGAATATCTTGGGGGGTTACAGGAAAGGCTGATGATGTCAACTGTTGAGGTATCTGGTCAGTGCAACTTCGTGTATGGATTGGACAATGAGGGTCATGACAGGTTGCACCTCTGCAACTGTTTTAGTCACTCTTGGTATATGCATAACAAAGGGATTGAAAAAAAATCTTATTTTAGAAATTCAGACTTTGTTTAAGAATGATGACTTTGCATGAATTACCCTAATGAGGTTATGAACCAATCAAACACACCAGAATGTCCAGCCTTAACTAGAGTCAATTTTGATCAAAAGTCTAGTATCTGGGTACAATAAAAAACAGACGTTCTTCGACAACATGTAACTTTAATAATCCACTTGAGTGCTTTCATCCAAATAAATGTAATGGACTTCACCAGAACTTATTACTATTGAGGAAACTGGAGCATCCAGAGGAAACCCACATAAACACAGGGAGAACTCCATACAGAAGGCACTGCAGATGAGAATCGAACCGGAGAACCTCCTGATGTGAGGCAATGATGCTATCAGCTGTGTCACTGTGCTGCCTATGCCACT